>NC_060223.1:4212522-4513987 GCF_907164935.1 Osmia bicornis bicornis
ATAGCATATCTGAACGAAGTCTTATATCTTCTTTTCCCTTTGAATTATATACACTGAAAACAAATTGTATTTTCCATAAAATATTCGCAATTTCAAGTTTTAAGAAGTTTTGTAGAGTAAAAACAAAACAGATTGAAATTTAAATATATGGGGGTGATAAAAACAATATTTAAAGGAATAGTGAAGGATTTAGAAAATGAACGTAATATGAAATGCAAAATTAATTAAAATTGTGGCTTTCTCCATGGTTCGTCGTCTGCGGTTTGGGAAAATCATTAAATAACACGTTTTTTACGTAATAAACTATAATTATATTCGGAACAAAAAGTATTCAACCTACGAAAGATAATAATTTTTTATTATTTAATTCTTGAATAATGAAACCTGCGTCAACCATGACCCACATTTACTTTTAACCTTTAAATAAAAGAATCTAATATGGGATACAAAATTAAATTAAAATTGTGGCTTTCTTCATGGTCCGCCATCTTGGGGCTCTCTTTATGGTCCGCCGTCCGAGGGTTGAGAAACCCATTATATTACATTCCTTACTGTTTTAGAAAAAGGGTTAATCATTGTACGGGGGTGATAAATTGCACACGTTATATTATATTCCTTACTGTTTTAGAAAAAGGGTTAATTATATTATATTCCTTACTGCTTTAGAAAAAGGGTTAATCATTGTACAGAGGTGATAAACTGCACACGTTCCCCCAGAGCACACATCGTACATGCTTATTTTTTGAAGGAATATCAGAGAATCTTTTAATACAGGATGTGCATATAAGTGCGATAGTGACTCTGTGTAACCGGACAAGTAGTATAAGGGCGCAGTGTAGTCAGACAAGTGGTATAAGGGTACTTTGTAATCGGACAAGTAGAATAGGGACACTATGCGACGACTCGAAAAGTATGCTTCAGACGTCGTCTGCCGTAGGGGTCACTTGTGACCGGCATTACAAATTTAATCTACTCGTATCATTCTGAAAAATAGAACGAACGAACAGAAGAGTTAATATTCTGTCAACAATTTGAAGTGTTAAATTATGAAATTAAACAGTCACAGTTTTAATTATATTTTTCAATCTTTATTAATTAATTATAATTTGACAATGTGCTTCAAAGTAAAATTTAGATCTTTTTAAATTTGAAACCATCAAAGTGTTAACGAGGCAAAGACGATATTAAAACAAGATAAGTGCCGTTATTAAATAAATTAGAAACGATGAAAGAAATTATAATGAAAGTTGTAAGAGACTGAGAATTGATACTTGAATAAAATTGAATCATTTGATTAAATTTCATTAAAGACAGGTAAAAGTTTTTGTACAAGAATGAAAATGAAACAAAGTGGCATACAGAACTCTTTTTAACGTACATATGATTTTTATTGTAGTATAATTTATTTTCTGTCAAACAGTTATCGTTCTTCTTATCATTCCTCTTTCCGTTCGTGAAAGAGGAAGATAACTTCCTCTGATAAAGGATCGTAATTTCGGACAATTTAGTACTCGACGTAACGAGCTTTTTCCACTCTGTACCGGTTCGAATAATGCAAACTGAAGAAAAGAAATGTTTTCCATGAAATATAGAAAAAATTACTCAGGAAAGCGAATCGTACTTGCAGTTAAACGTTTCAGAGAGCTTTGAGCAATCTCGAGTAACAAAAGATGTATTAATTTCGTTCGACAAAAGCAGCCTCGCTATAAAGTCTTTTTCTTTTTTATTGCAAATAATATTTTGTGAACGTTCGGATAATTGAATTGAAAAATCGAGGAGTACATTTTCCATCAGAGGCGATCAGCTGATTTTGTTTCTCAATCACGTAACTGTCGAGGAATTTCATTAATTTACGTAGGATACCACTTGGAAGGCTCGACAAAGGGGTGGCTCGCAGCGTCTGAAGGGTGAATAAAAATGCATCTTGCGTCGCTAACGAGAGCCGCGATGAAAAAGAGAATGCCGGTTAAAACATTGAGAAAAAACGACGTGCCGTCTCGTTTCGTTTCTATTCACCCTGATCTTGTTCTCGAGCAACAATTTACCCGCGATTCTTTCCACGTTAATCGTCCGACGCTCCAACACGCTTCGATGCTCTTGGTTTTTCCTTCTGAATGACCGAGGAGCAGGATTTTTTTCGAACCTTTCCCGAGGAAACTCTTAGACGTTCGAAGGAACTTTTTAACTTGCGGGAAAGTCGTTAAAAATATTTCAAATATTTTCGCGAAGGAGAATGGTAAAGAGCGATTTTGATAGCGTTTCGAATGAAACTTGTTAAGAAAATTTAATTATACCTCGGTGAAATTTATATTTTTCGGGCTGTAAAGAAAATCCAGGACACCTCACACGTGTGTTCAAGTGGACGAACAAAAGGACCGGAGATTTTCAGCTTCCTTCTGTTTTAAGTAACGAAGAAAGTTTTTAAAAGAAAGTTCGGCCATTCTGTAGTCCACCAACGTTTTAAGTAACGAGAACGCTTTAAACTATTCCACTTCAATTCGTCAGAAGTTCAAATAAAGAACACATTTCCGGACCGTTCGCTTCAGACTCTGGTTCGCAATCGTTCGATATGAAATTCAACTTCGAGGAATTTTCAAATGATTTCAAGTTATAATAAGTTGACAATAAATAGGGTAATGAATGCAGTTATCGTTTCCTAGGTAATGATCGACCCTTTTGCTAAAAAAGTAAGAAATATAATGTAATAAGTTTTTTAACCCTTGGACGACGGACCATGGAGAGAGGAACAATTCTAATTTACATAATTCTGTACCTTTTGTTACTCCAACATGTAAGATTATTATAGCAAAATGCTATTTTATTTTTGTATTAGAAGTGTATTCCTAAAAAGGTAAGAAATATAATATGAGTTTTTTAACCCTCGAACAGCGGACCATGGAGAAGCCTCACCAAAGCAAAATTTTAATTTTGTTTTCTATCTCACATTATTTTCTTTTATTGTATTGGAATATTAATTTTTAAAGACAGCGTAAAATTTAGAAAATAAAATAAGGCCTTTCTCCATGGTCCGTCCGAGGGCTAAGAAACGCATTATATTATATTTCATAATTTTTTAGGTAAAGGGTTAATAATTGTATACATCACCCTACTCGACTGTCTTCGTTTTCTGCTATTGAATTTTTTATTTTATTCATAATTCAATTAGTGATTATTTTTTAATTAATAAAAGAAGCTTGACATTTTTTAAAAATCCAGAAAACTAAAAGGATAACAGTGAAAAATGTTGTTATCGAGATAGTATTAAAATAAAAGTCAATCCGCGCATCGTCAATCCCTATTGTAGTTGTCCATTCTTTCAGCTGTCGTGTCTGAACGGTCTCTCGATGATTAGCCACTCGAATCCGTCGCCTCGATTGTTCGTTTTGTTTTCCATTGGTTTATTTGAAATAAAAGGAGCGTGAACGTTAATCAGATCATCATTATCCATACACGTGTACGAGGTATACACATACGTACAGAAGCATGATGGAAGCATCGAGTGAACTTATTGCCCATTGAACCATACTCTGAACCACCATGCTCTGTGTGTAACCTGTAACAGGTGAAGCTCCATTGCACAAACAGAGAACAGTACAGGGTATAATATACGGGGTTTTGTTGAAGCTTCTTGTTTTCAGGGGACGGTTTATTCGTGATTTTCGAGCATACAGTTTCTGTCAAGGAATTATTTGTACATGGTACTATAATAGAGAATATTTACTCACAATTTATGGGAAAATTATACAGACAATTTCTATGAGTAAATATCTATTTACAGTAGTCTCTTGTTATATTGCCATTTTCAAGCATACCACCCTTTCATTATTATAGTAAATGAAAATAACACGTTTCAATTTCTCCTCCCTCCTTTAAATGAGAACTGGGAAATTTGACAAATTTTCCACTTTACCGCCCCGTCAGTGGCGATATAACGAGAGTCTCCTGTATTATAAGTTAACTCGTTATCTACAGTTAAAAGGATAAATACCTTCAGTGCAAAAATTCTATCTATTTCTATTGAAATGATGCATAAAATTTGAAATGAAGCTTGACATATTTTCCATCGCCCCGTCAGCGGCAATATAACGAGAGTCTACTGTATTACAAGTTAACTCGTCATCAACAATTAAAAGGTTAAATATCTTCAGTGCAAAAATTCTATCTATTTCTATTGAAATGATGCATGAAGCTTGATAAATTTTCCACTCTACACCCCGTCGACGGCGATATAACGAGAGTCTATTGTATTATAATTTGAACATTAATTTGGTTTATTAAAGAGAATATACAGAAGCATATGCGTCACTGAAAATCGATGTTATTAATTAATTATTTATTAATTATTAATTAATTATTTGAGTAAATATTAATTAAAAAATTAATGTAACCAATTAGTACTGTTAATCGTGTATCAATATATAAAAGCATATGTTTCGTGTCGTGTTACGATAATATTCAACAGACTGTGTACGATATTTTGACGCCACTGGTGTGTATTTAATCGGCAAAGTATTTCACCGAATTTCTCGAAACTATTCTGCTAACTCAATCGTTCAGATATCGTAGCAATCAGTGAGAAGCTGGTACGAACGGGGAACGAGCAACGATATTCGTTTTCTGATAAATATTTCCAATCTTCTTGTTCATCGAGTATCCGAGACTCTGAAAAATTAGCTTCAATGAACGATACGGGATACATTACTCACGGATTTTCTGATCTTCTATCTCATCGTTCGGTTCCAATATATTTCTGAACCCGTCAACTTCTCAATTTCTATATTTCAGGGTAGACATCTTTCGACTTTCACTTCCTTATGAATTTTTGTTATCTTATGGTACATTTATTTAACTATCGAATATAGGGTGTCTCATAGGGTGATTTTATAAGCAAGAATAAGGATACATTTTTTTACTTTCAGCTTTTATTTTCGAAGAAAGGTATTGTTTCAAAAAAATAAAAATTAGGGGATGCAATCCTTTAGGATAAAAATAATGCCTATAATAGCATCCTTTTATGACAAATAATTTACTGTTGACTTTATTAAAAAATTTCAATTGGTTTTCGAGGTATTAAAAAAAATGGTTTTCTCGGGTAACCTTTGATGGTGGTTTTCAACCCTTAAATGAATGAATTAGCATGTATAAAAAATACCATATCACACAGAGTCGAAGAAAACCGAAAATATTGAAGAATAAAGAATAAATTTTCATCTCATTTAATTAAAAATTCAATTAATCATTTGAAAATAACAGGAAGAATGAAATTCAATTTGAAATAAAAATTTGTTTAAATTGATAATTTCTCGCTATTCGGATTTAGTCGAGATTTTTATTGAAAGATCTATAAATAAATTTTCATTCAAAGAAACACTAGTCTCTGATTTGAAAATATGTATCAAGAAATTATTTCAAATAATGCCCAATTCTTATCACAGAATGGAGAAAATTGGTGAGATGCATCTCGGGTAGTTTCCTCCTGAGTGCACATGTACTGACCGAATTATCGAACTCAATTTCCTCGAAAACGAAAGCTCAAACGAAAAGATATTTATTCTTATCGAATATTAATGAAATTCACAATCACATGTTCTTAATAATTACATATTTTGTTACTCTTAGAATAAAAAATATAAGACACAAAACCATAAACTCAGTGCTTCACAATATTATTAATTAACTCACCACAGGCCTATTCTTTTTCTTTGGCTAATTTTTTCACTTGCACCACCCAACCTGAGACACCCTATACATAATCCCCATTGATCTCTCAACTATCAATCCAGCCCCGAAACGTTTCTTTGGATCTGCATCTCTAGCAATCATGCCACGCCATCCACCTACAACTTAACTGGGTAGCATATCGAGAGAAAGAGCGAAAAGGGGGCGGTTGGTTCTCGATTGTACTCGAAGCCGAAGGCGGTCGGCATATTTATATTTCAGAATTTTCATTGTGAATCGGTTTCTGGGCCACGAGATACGAAACGTGTTGGGGAGAGGGGGGGGACGGCATGTTCAGTCGGTTCTATTGAAAACCGGCCGTGGACGGCCGTGAGTAGTACTGTCGTTCGATAAACGGCGTCTTTCCCGGCGCTTTCGGTTCAAAGATAAGAATCTCGGATTCGAGGTCAGCCAAGCAGTCCTCGAGGCCTCCTTTGGCCATCGGCAAATTTCGAAAGGGCGCTCGACCTCGTACGAGGTGGCAACCGGGGCTTGCTAGTAACGGTTGAGAGGGGTTGCATCGCTTCTAACCGGAGGGGGTGGTGGTGGTTCACCTCTCCACCGTCTCCTTTTGCCTATCTCTCTGTATCTGAATATATGTTCGTGTCTGAACAAGCCTCTGTACCGATCGAGATGAATCGGTTCGAGAGGCCGCGATATCCCCGCCCCTGTGACAAAGGACAATATCTAATATCCGAGGGTTGCCTCTGTATTATAAGTGAAGTATTTTTTTCTTTTTTCTTTTCTTCCTTCTTCTTCTTCTTCTTTTTTTTTTTTTTTTAATATGGCCACGACATGTCTGTCGTTCTTCGTGTACGATCAACTGAAAGAAAAGCACCACGGGATGCTCGATACGTTGCGGAAGGTCAAGCGCCCTCCGAGCCAGACAATGAAGCCCCTCCTGGACCTGTACAACTCCGTGTGTCCGGTTTCGGTGTGTACACTGAATTATTTCCTCCGAGATGCCTGGCCTCTTGGAATTTATTGGCTGCCAACCGTACCGTCTGTTGTTCCTCTCTTTTATTCCGCGGAAATGAAGGAGTTCGCTTTTTCCCTTTGCTTCGTTAGCTGCTTTGTTAATTTGATTGTGGACCGGCTGACTGTTGGGTATGGTTTGGAAAATGGAAATTGATTTCTACTGCGGTTTTTGATCTTGCGATTTATGCCGGGAGGAATTTGGTATTTTTGTGTTTTGAAAAGAAGTTTAGTTTTGTTAATTTTTGTTAACGGGGTTCGTGGATTTTTAGGGTATCTTTTTAGCAATCACAGAATTTTGTACGTTTTATAATTTTATTAATAGTTTTAATGGTGTTTGATGAAATTATTATAGATAAAATTATTAGAGGTGACAAGATTTTATAATTTTCATCATTTTATTAAAATAGGTTTAAGGGTTGATAGTGACATTTTTATAGATCACAAAATTTTGTAATTTTCATCAGTTTATTAAATCAATTTTAAGGGTTGCTAATGAAATTATTATAGATGAACTATAATAGATGAAATTATTATAAAATCATTATGGATGAAATTATTATTGAATCATTATAGATGAAATTATAATATAATCATTATATGTAGATGAAATTGTTATAGTTCACTCTAGCAGTTAATCTTTAGATTTCCAACATTTCCATTTTTATTACCAATTAAATTTTCAATGCCTTTTTAATCATTTTTATTCAGCTGTTCGTGTCGGCGCAACAACACGAAACTGCCCGTGCTATAAATCTTTTTTGCACATAAATAAACCAACAGAGAGTCATTTTACAAAATACACGGTGGAACTCGGGAATCGTCGTGTTATTTGAAGGTAACATATTTGCCGCAGAATTCACCCCCTTGAAGTCCATCACGGCAAATAAATCACCCGAATTCCATATCAACCACCCCCTCGCCCCTCAGTTTCAAATACACTGGTCCAGCGAACTCTATTTTCGTGGTGGTAAGGGGTGGTCAACATCGTGGTTCAGAAACGGGGATGAAAACATTTCGTTGGCAAGATGCAACCCCTATCTGGGGCCTATGGTGGCACGACACGGTCGATACGAAGCCGAGGGGGGTGGACACCCCTGAAATGTATGCGTTAGTTCATCGAAACACGTGGACAATGCATGGAATGTCTAGTTTAAATGGAAATGAGACGTACATCAGAAAGTTTTGTTGTTAAGAATTCGATGTTGATTCAGGCTTGAAATAATGTTGCTCGGACAGGGGATGAACTTCCTTTTCTTCTCCTTCTTTTAAAATTTTTTAAATTAGAAATTATCTTTACTATTGAATTACAGAATTTCTGTATTTGTATTTATACTTGTTAGGATTAGGATTTTAGAAATATTTTAACTAAAATTTATATCCTTTTTAAAATGAAGAAAGAAAAAATTGAAAACGAAAAGAAATTGTGAAATATTTAAATTCATGGCTTTTGCTATGATAATAATAAAAGATCATGTAAAAAATTTAGGACAGGAGAAAAGTAAGCTATAAACTTGTCGAGGGATGTTTGCTCGGAAGAAATTTTCACAAATCACCGTTTCCGACGATAAGCTCCTTAAAAAAGAAAAGGGAAGACGGCTTCAGCGAGTCGAAAAAAGCTTTGCACCGTGGGGAAAACGTTTTGGTACATCCTGTTATAATTTTCAGTTCTCTGATAAGCTTAAAACAGTGGCGAACTGTGCTCCAAATAAACTTTACTCCCTGTACTGGGTGGGTTATTTTAATCTGGCAACGAATGTGTTTCGAAAAATTGTGACTGGCACGTGCGGTCTCAGAAATTCCATGAGAAAATTCGCTGGTTCCTGTCACGTTTCGAAGAAATTTGGCATGTCTTATCTGTGTCAAGCAGAAAATTCGTAAAATCCATCGAAATAAATTCGATTGTGTCGCGCTAGAAAATGTCAGTGAAATATCTAAATATTAAAAATTACAAATTTCTTTCAAGAAACTCTTAACAATTCATCAATTTTATTATTAATAAACTCTTGCAATATTTATAATAAATGATATATTAATATTAAATTCGAGGTACTCGAATTCGAGTGCAATTTGAATGCACTTCAAATGCACTTTAGGTGTAATTTTACCAAGTAGGTGAAAATTCTTTGATAAATGACAGTTAGTGATTCGAAGGAAAGAGTTGATGGTCCTTACAGTTATTGACCCCTATAATGATTGACCCTTTTTCTAAAAAATTAGAAAATATAATAAATGCGTTGTTCAACTCTCAAATTGTGGCTGGTGGAAAGAGCCCCAAGACAGCAAGCCATGGATTATTATATTTTATTATTTAACCCTTGAACCCACATTCACAAAATATATACAAAGACATTAACCTAAAGTTAAATGTATAATTTTTAAATAAACAGTGTGAAGCTTAAAAAATTAAAATAATACGAAGTTGAAAATTTAATTAGAATTGTTTGCCACCTTGGGGCTTTCTCCATGGTCCGCCATCTGAGGGTTAAGAAACTCATTATATTATTTTTTATTTATACGGTCATTAGCCAGTCAATACATACTTTTTAAAATATTTATTATATTCCTTACTTTTTCTAGTAAAAGGGTCAATCAATAAGTTAAAAAATTCTTCCTAAAAATTCATATTTGAAATAAAAATGTTCAATTTTATTTGCCAGGACAGTCATTCATCCTGGTCGGACCAACGCGGTCCAAAAATCTGTCCATCCGCGTCGCTTATCTTCGAATAAAACCTTTCGATTCTATTTACCAAGGTTCCTTCTGGCATTCCCGCGCATGCATGCTTCACGTCCAACATTCTTTTTCTTTACACCATTCTGGAGTGGTTAATTCATTTGCCCGCCTCGACGTCCAACGGTTCTGCAGCGTAACAACTTCTTTGGCTGAATGCAAATCTCAGCCCGACGACTAATGAATTATTTAAGCGATCTTTCTCGCGTTTCTTGCGACGCATCGCCCCTGTATCTATACACCGTCTCACGACGAAAGACCGGCAAATTTACACTTCCCTCGTTGGCCAACTTCTTTTGATGATATATGTCCGAGGAGAACGCTTGAATCGCGGTTTACACTCTTTAATCCTTTTTAATCTTTCACGCTTTTCAAACCGCCAATTGATTACATTTCTTAAAGTTATCATTGAATCAACTCTGTTTCAAAGAAAAATTTCTTATTATTTCAATTACCGTTAAAACGATTCGAAATTTCTTTTCAAAATTAAATGAAACTCTAAGGATAAATTAAAAGGTTTTGAAAAACAGAGATAAGGATAAATTTTCCTCTGGTTGTTCGTTTCAATTGAGAATAAATTTACTTGACTGATTTTTTTGAGAATAGAAATGCGGTGGGTGATTAAATTATTAGAGCCATGGTATGAAAAATGGGTTTTTCGTGTTTGTGTAGAAATAGAGCCACAATTTTAAGGTTTTCACATTGCGTAACTTTTAATCAATAATTCTCTGCTATTAATATACAAAAAAATACTTATAATTTTGCTGCAATTACTGCCTTAATTCTTTTCGGCATACTTTCGATGCATTTAGCCCATACTTCTATCAAACGTTCAATCAATTGACAATTATTACTAACAATAAATATTTCCACAAATTTTCGATGGGGTTGAGGTCCGAAGAATTTCTAGGCCAGTCAAGAACTCACTTTTTTCAACTGTGTATCATAATTTTGCAAGTATTAATACATCATAAAAAAAATAACAAAAACTCCTTTTAACTCGGTTTTCATTTAATTAATGATATTTCTGTAAAATCATCAATTTATGCGGGTGGCTGTAATAATTTGATCACCCACCGTATTTTCGAGCTTCGTCCGGTTTGATTGTGCTGCGACAAATTTGTTGCAAAAATGTTTGAAATTGAAGGAACGGCCTTTGAAAACCTCTCGATTGCGTTGCTTTTCACATCGGCGAAGGTTGCTTTAGGGTTTCTTTCGGTTCGCCTTTGAAACGGTCACAATAAGCACCATGTGCACCAAAGGAATCAATAACTCGACTTGAGAGATCCAGGCTGGCGTGTTTTCAAGAAACGGTGTTCCTCGTAGAAATCAAATTTTCCGCCCTCCACTGTACCGAATCATACCTTTTCCACGAATTTTACTACCACTTTATGAAACAAAACGTACACTAATGCCCATTTATCAGGATACTAGAAACTTTCCTTGATTATGTAACAACTTGCTTCAAGTTATTTCTGTTTCTTTGCGATGCTTCTTCGTAATTCCATGAGCAATATTCAGCTTTCGTTGCTCTTTTAAATCAACGCAATTTACTTTCACGAACAACTTTAACCCTCGAGGTTTCGAAATTGATATCTGCTTTAAAACCACGCTTCATCGAGATCAGGAGTAACGTAAACAAACGATATCGCAGAGTCGAAGAGAAAATATCAATTTCTGCTCGCAAATCTGCTGCTCCGATTAAAATTGATAATGAAAAAAAAAAATGGAATCGAGTCTCGATTAAACGTGGTTGCCGTAAAATAACATTTTCGCTTATGAAAAAAATGAAAGAGCGAGGGAAAAGGGAATTTAAATGGCTGTAATGCGAAAATCTGTATGCTTACGTGGAAGGTGGGGAATTAATTGTGACTTTTTTCTTTCCATTTTGTACAGTTGCCATGGAATTGAGAACCGACATGCCGCGAAACACGAAAAGCGCCCGTCACAGAAGCTCGAAACCTCCTGGCCGTTTTCCTTGTAAGTCCAACAAAATTACTTTGAAAGTTGCTTGCTCGCCCGGTTTTCTCGAGCCAAGTAGCAGCTCGGCATCGTTTCGTTACGCGGCTTAATTGTTGAATGAAATTATTGAGCCAGGCACGGTGAGATTCTCCGTGGGACATCGGTGGCCCTTTGAACGCTTCGAAACGCATTGCTTTTATGCAACTTGGCGCAAAATGTCGGGTTTTAAGGTAATCGATCTCCGAATGCGATTCTCTGTTAATTTTTATTCAGAGGGATGGAAAATATCAGATCGATTGCAGGATTTTTTAATATTTTTTAAATCATCTAATCCTTCGTGAAATATGAATTGCCATTTTTTTTTTAAATGAAATAATTTATTGAAAATATTTTTAAATAATTTAAAATTGATCCATCGTAACAAAGAATTTTTCTTTTCTTTTTTTTTTTCTGTCTTCGAGAAACGATAAAATTTCGAATGACACGCGTGACCGATCTTCCAATAGAGTGTGTCTCTTGCATATCCTCCGGTTGACGCCATTTTTACGGTCAATATTTCCCCGCGACTAGATGTCACCCTTTACTTGGCCACCCTCGCACCCCTTCCAGCTTGTGCCACCCTCCGCGCGATAGCGCCACTGGCATCTTTCCAATTTCCACGAGACTGCCTCTTTGTTCGTCACATTCTATCGTTCCTTTCTTGCTCCCGTTTCGGGTTCAAGCTAAATTTATTCATCGTCGACATTTTCACTGGCACAGAAACGTTCCGGGTTTGATGCACGGAATTCCACGTAGATTGATGGAAAGTAAAAGTACCCTAACGGGGTCAGTACCGGGACAGAATGACTCGTTACCATGAGAAACATTGAATCGGTAACGCGTGCTTCGTTACGTAATTTCGGAGGAGGAATTTTAGACATAGTTTCGTCAATTTTACAATTTGAAGTATTACATTTCATTTTTGTGGAATTTGGATTTATTGGAAATGATTTGAGTCTTGTTAGATGTTAGGAATGCTAATTGTTAATTTTTTAATGCTTCGAGTAGCTAAATTAATATTTTTATAGGGCAATGTATATAATTATTGACCCCTTTATAATAGTTGACTCTTTTCCTAAAAAAGTAGGAAATATAATAAATGCGTTTCTTAGCTTTTGGACGGCGGACCATGGAGAGAGCCCCAATCCGGCGAGCTATAGATTATTATAGTTTATTATTTAACCCTTGAATAGTGGAGCCTGGGTCAATCGTGACCCACATTTACAAAATATATACAAGGACGTTAACTTAAAGTTAAAAAAGAAATTAATATGAGATACAAAAACGCATTATATTATATTCCTTACATTTGAAAGAAAAAAGTCAACCATTGTGCCCTATTTCTTAAAAACTATTCTCCTTTAAAATACCAAGAATTTAAAGCCGACATTACATTATTCTCCATAGTGGTATATTTCAGAAATTAAACTTTTTATAATTATGATTAGAAGAATTAGACAATTACACCTTAATTGCAAAATCAACAGCGAATTTAACATTTGAAAATTCAGCAAGGTTTTTATATCATATTTTTTCATTTTCTTCTATATATATTATTAATTATGAATAAAATGCTGTGAGTGAACATCCCTCGAGAGTATTCGTTACGTAACAAAAAATCTGCTCGAGATTGTGGCTCGAATGAGCTTTTGATGAGGTGGGTGTAGATAATCTTTCACGGGATTTTTTTTTACTATCCAAGGTAACTGCTTCCGGTATATTTGCTCCTGGCGGTCTGATTTGAACGACGTCGTAGACTTTTTATGGAAAATTTTACGAGAGATATCGCCACCCTCGCATTTAATGCCGATTCTTGGTTCGAAGAAGAAAATCATTATGCTTTTAATGAGTAGGCTTTAAATACTAATCAATAGCTACGGGTGTATTTAATCTTTCTCTTTATTTTCTTAGCAACCACATAATTTATAATTATTTTTCAAATAACTTATATGTTAATATTTCATCCTTCTGTCATCGTTGCATCCAATTCGCATAGATGCATAAATGTTACGCAAAGAAACAAGTATCTCTTACGAAATTGATGATGTAACAGATATTATTGAAGGAATTCCACATTTAGGAAATTAAAACTATCACTAATGCTTTTAAGAAGCATTTGCAAGTAAAATTTCTTCAAGGAAATCTTCAATTTCCATTATTCTCATTGTTATTTATCTATTTTATATTTTCTCCTTTCTATCTACTCTCCTTTAATTTAATTAACGTTTCAATATTCTAATTTGCAATTTTTCAAACGTTAATTTTCCAATTCCAATAATATCATCGATACAATTACAAAGTGCTTGGGAAAATGAAATTTCTTTAAGTGCCACTTCAAAAAAATTGGATCCATAGTAATTCTACCATAAATTCAAAGTGCTTCGAGTTCGACCATTTCGAATTGTATCCTTCCAAGGAGCAGGTGTCCTTTTTTCTTCCCTCGCGTTCAAAGCTCAGTGATAATTGCCAGTTCTCGATACATTGCTCCATAGGTCGCTCGGAAATGCCACCAGCATTGTTCCCTAAATACACACTCGAGCTTGGGGTTTTAATCGAGCGAGAAGTCAAGGATCCAGCTCGTCGGATAAATTTTGATAGTCCTTGAATTATCGTGGGCGTGCTTGACCTTAACATTGATTGGTCGATATCTTAAAATAGCGACAGCCGGCTATCTGATAACGGGGTTTATTTATAAATCTGACTCAACACTTTCGCGGTGTTACACTTGTAACGCCCTGGAACGATTACTGTAACGCGTTCATCGGTTAAGGGGACTTTCTCGTCTAAAGACACGGAATAGCTAAACTATAGCTAGTCCTATATGGTGCTGGAATGGTTAACTAAAGGTAAATCACGGAAATAGTGTCTAATTTTGCTAAAATAAACATGAGAATGCAAAATAAAACTTTAAATGCGGTTTTCTCGACACGCGAATTTTATGGACGGTGATCATGCTTGCAGAAAAACTTATGACCCGATTCGACAAATTTTCTTATTCTTTTCGTTATTGAATTGTCTATAGCACGAACCAGAATGGTGAATTTTGGAACGTTTGTTTTTTTGTTATTGACACTTTTATTCATAAAATTCACGGTACTTTTGGTCTTTATATAAAATACTGCCATTTTGTTTTTTATCGCAAAATGGTTCATACCATAATTATTAATAGGGTAACGTATATAGTAAATAAATAAAAAATATAATATCATGGATTTCTGAATCCTCGAACGGCGGACCATGGGGAGTCACTATTCTAATTTAATTTAGTACTTCGTCATTTTTATTTTCTAAATTTTACACTGTTCCTTTAAAAATTATTTTTCTAATACAAGAAACTTTTATTTAAAAATTGTACATTAAATCATGATGGCCACCGTCTTCGCCCTGTATTTTGTAAGCAGTGCAGTATTCGTCATTTACAAGTGATATCACCATAAGGACCATAAGAATAGTGTACAAATAAGGGATAAAAACTCTTTGTACAATTTGTTGTAGTAAGAAAAAAAATTCGTAATTTGATTTGATGAGAAAGTCCCATTAACTCGATCGAATAATGAAGAGACAGAATGACATTTTTTTCCAAATTACTAAGCACGATTATTTCTACCATGTCAATTTTTTAGGATTTATATTCACTCTGCTTCTTCAGCTATAATTTGCAGTATAGAAAAATGTTTGATAATGAGATATTCGGCACAGACACGAAGCAATGGAATTTTCGTAGAATCCATATCATAGGAAATATTAAACAATCCTAAAATATTTTTCCATTTCCGCTGGCTAATAATTGCACCCACACAGTACACTTGATCCGTCGATCAAAATTCACCCCAATTTCGTTCACTATTTCCTCGTTGTTCGCGTAATCGAGTCGGCCAGCTGGGTGCAGTACATTTCTATTGATTTATCGATTTGTCTGCCGAGCATAGCGAGAAATAAGAAAGGGAAAAGAGGGAAAACAAACAAACGACGGGAACTTGTATCAGATAATTTGTTCCATCTTCGATCAATTGTGCATTTTCCATGCAAATACTTGTCCTTGGAAAATCACTGTATTCGCGATGAATGGGTTCGATGGAGAAACGTGGTTGCTGGTTGATGTAATTGGAGCAAGAAAAGTCGATGGTTCTTGTTGTCTTTTCTTTGTCTCCTTTGTTATTCAAGTCAATGGAGCCGAGAGGGTACTTGATAGTAGACAAAGAAAATTCTGCTCGACCAGACTCAATCGACATTCTGAATATTTCCCGGTAAATATCTCATTCTTTAATGGTCACTCTCGATTTCAAGGGATATTGTGTAATTGCAGATGGGAAGCTTTATTGACAGAAGAAACTCTTGCAGGATTTGAACAATATTTTATAATGAAAAATTTCTGCTAATTAACCTCGAACAAAGAAATTTGTGCCAAACTTACAAAACATTATATGGTTAAACGCGTAATTTTTAAAAAGAACGCTGTAAAATTTAAAAAATGGAAATAATATAAAATATAAAATTAAATTAAAATTGGGCCTTTCTCCATGGTCCGGCGTTTTAAACTTTTCTCCATGGCCCGCCGTCTTGGGGGGTTTCTCCATGGTCCGCTGTTCGAGAGTTAAAATAAATAAAAATAAGAGGGGAATTTCGTACAATCGAATGAAAGCCGAGAGCCTTAACAAATTTTCCAAGATATTAACTTAATTGAAAAGCGAAGAAATTCGAATGGGGTGGCATTTATCAGCAAGGACCTCGACCTTCCGCCATCGATAACTGTTCTGCCATCTTTTCGTCCCGGTGTCGAAAAGGGAGCACGCGTGGGAAAGAAGGGCACGAAAGGAAAATCGAGGCTCGTAACATGGACAGAGTGTGCGCAGTCGCGTAACCCGTTCGATGTCGTCGGGGCGCACAACAGTCATCGTGGAGAGCGACGAGTTTTCGCCGCGTGTATGCAATCAGGATCGTACGTGTACGAAAATCGCATCGATTAGTGTCGCGTTCGATACACCGGGAACAAAGTGATCGATCGTAGACAGCGAAACCGACGACCCCCGAGGAAGAAACTTCCATGGCTGTCAGGAAGGCTACGAAGGAAGAGGAAATCGTTGGACGTCGAGAGTAACCGCTTCGCCGGGTGACGATTCTCGAGACATGAAGCGGAAACGCGCGAAAACTGTCTCCATTTCGATCCCGCAACTTTCCCTCGGGTATCGTCGTTGAGTTTCGTGCCGACTTCCGGAAACAACGTTCCTCCACTTTCGAGTACACCCGCTTCCGATCGATCCTCCTAGTATGACCTTCGAGTCACGTGTGAACCGTGCCGACACGCAAGTCCCCGATACTCTCAGCTTCGACTCGCTACGCCGACTGGATGGGCATCGATCACGGGGCAACTTTTCGACGCCGTGACGCGGGGATTTCACCTTCCGGTCCCCGAGCTGAACGCGACACTGCCACGGGAGACGGGATCGATACGCGAGCCGGGAACGTCGGGAACGTCGGGAAGAGGAGAAAGGAACCGTGCCTCGACTGCTGATATTCGTTCCTCCTCCGCTTCGATGATCGATGACGATAGTGACTGGACGACAATCGAGTCAGAGACGACGGACTGTGAAGGATAGTTTCATATATGGCAACATTCAAGAAGGGCCGTGGTTTGATAAAAATCAGAAGGGTGGAAAGGATTGTCAATAAATATCAAGAAATCGTTGATCGAACGATCCAGATACGGTTGTCAATATCAGTGTTCCAACGACGTTGATTCTTAAGTCAATGTGAACTGTGATTACTGGTCCCATCGATAATTTAGTGTTCGTTGAAAAACAGGACTTTACACTAAGGTCTGACCTTATCAATTAACAGTGAAACCGTGACCCGTATTTCGTCGTCAATGCTAACGGTGTTATCTGAATCTTGTTAACTCTTGACGAGTGTCACGGATATAAAACAGCCATCCATCGGGGGAACTATTTTTATCAACAGACGTATAGTGAACTGTGATCGCTTTTAATAATAGACGCATATTATTCAAGATCCTTGGAAAGGAATATCGATCAACGACACCAGTGTTCTTAATCTCGTTAACCTTCGTTCCGCTCAATCCCATCGATACGTCCATTGCCACGATCGTTCCATTCGCAAAAGCGATCCGAGTGATAAGCGGGCAAGGTCTGTCGGAAATGTCGAGAAACGCAGAGCTTATCCGTGCTTTTTTCTACCAGCAGGCTTTTCTATTTACTTAGTCGAAGGATATAGATCCAGATCGATATCGATCGTAAGAATTTGAACGTCCATCATCCGCGATACCGTCCATGGACGAGGGAGGTAAATTGACCATGCTGATCGTTGGCTTCCTCGGCAAGGTCCGCGAGGAATGTCAGATGCTCGCTTCAACGCGCATGCCCAGCGCCTTGACTGGCAACCGAGGGACGCCTATACCTTGGCCGACGTCGCGAGACGTTAGGACGGGACAGGGGTGCGCGCGGGTGGCGAACGGACGCGGGTACCAACGTGTCGCCGTGTGCTGGCAATAAGGTAGCCGCGATAAACAGCCTTGGTCCCTGTCACTCGCGGTTGAACGTCGAAACGCGGACGACGTAGCGAAGTGAAGTGGCCAAGGGAAAAGAAAGTTGATGAATTATAAAAATCAATGGCTGTGTCGTTACATCGTCCGAGCTTAACGATTAGAAGTCTACCGACGAGGAAGACGTGAAGAGGAAGAGAGAGAAATATTTTTGCTATATCCTTTCTAGCGTCCGAGATACACGTGCTCGTCCATTCTGTCTCGAATCCATCCAGATAGAGACTGAGTCAGTTATTATTTCGAAGAATTCAGGGATTTTGTATGTGACTGGAAGGGATCATCGAGAGAACTGGATCACCGTCCCAATCGATCCATCAATTCGAGCAGGTGAAGGAGAGTTGCTCAAACATGTCGTTCCGTCATATATTGAGGAAGTGCATCGACAAGACCCTAGAGATAATTGGCCACGCTTTGAAGAGGTGAAATAGGATGCGGAGGAGCAGCAGGTGATCATTTGGATATTGGCCTCGAGAGAAAAGTGGTGGAAGAGGGGAGGATATCCTTGGATAGAATGACCAAGTACGGTTTGGCAAGGTTGGCCCTCTGGAGGCCACGACGATCGGTCACCTCTCAGCCGCCGGCTAATCATCAGGAGAACAACCCTCTGATGTACGCTGATAACAGCTTGTTGTTGTATGTTGTTTGAGAACGAACACTGTTGCGCAAAATCGCTGCTGGCTTTACTACGGTGAACGGGCCTTGTGCTTTTCGTGTTCACCGATTATCACGGATATCCAGTTGTATAATATCAGTTGGTTCTTTAATAAACCAGCCCACCGATATTTCGGTTTTTCGTTGTCGCTTGATTCTGCTTGCACTACCCGCACCAGAGCTCGACGAAATTCGAAAGGATGAAAGTCGCTGTTTCTTCGGGGAAAATTGGGGAAATTATTGGTATCGGTATTCGGGAAATCGAGGAAATGAATTTGGACAGGTTTTTTATTTCGATGTATTGGAAAATTTGGAAAGTTGGGAATTTGGGAAAATTGGGAAATTAGGAAAATTGAAATTAGGGAATAGGGAAATTTGGGAAATTAGGGGAATGTGGAAGCTTGGAAAAGTGAAGAAATTGGCAAAATTAAAAATTAAGAAAGGGGAGGTCTGGGGAAATTAGGAAAATTGGAAGAATTAAAATGGGAAGCTTGGAAAAATGGGGAAACCAAGATAAATTGGAAATTAGGAAAACGAGGAAAGTCAGAAAAATGAAGAAATGGAGAAACTTTAACTTTAGAAAAGGAGAAAACTGGTGAAAATTGTAATTGGAAACTTGGGAAACTGGGGAAAACCAGGAAAATTAAAAACTGGGGGAAAAGGAAATTAAAAATTAGGAAAATTGGGAAACCAGAGGAATTAGGAAAATGGTAAATATTAAAATTAGAAAATGAAGAAATTAGGAAAGCTGGGAAACTTGGAAAAATGAGGAAATTGGCAAAATTAAAAATGAGGAAAACGAGGGAACTCAGAAAAATGAAGAAATGAAGAAAATTTAAAATTAGAAAAGGGGAAAATTGAAATTGGAAACTTGGGAAACTGGGGAAAATTAGGAAAATTTAAAATGAGTGAAAATGGAAATTAAAAATTAGGAAAATTGGGGTAGATGTGGGGTAAGATTGAAGAATTAAACATTCTTTTGTGTATTTAACTTGTCATTTAGAAGCAATCAATCCAAATACATCAAATTGTTCTTCGAATTTCTTCTAATTAAGAATCTTTTACAGCGGCGGAAATTTTGTTTCGTTCAGCTCTGTTACCTCTGAAAACATCCCTCTGTCCCCATTATATACGTACACGTACCTAATTGCGCTTTGTTTGTCGCTTTGTCTGTGTGCAGCGTTGAGAAACGCCGGGAAATCTGGGGAAAAACGATGGGGCACATTAACGATCACGCATGTAACGATGTACCAACGATGGTATATCCCTCGAAAACCACCACACCAATTAAATTTTGGTATTTAAAGGCACCGCAACGTGGTAGCAATGGGGATAATAGAGGAATTCTTTGTTTTATAATACATTGGAAAATTGCGAGTTGGTTCGATTCGGTAAATAATCTATAAATTTGCGAACACTGTAAGGTGGATGTACACACCTGTGGGATAATTGAGCTTTAGTCGAAGACCTCGGTCATCGAAGGACGTTTTCATGACTCATTTTTTTCATTTATACATCTCTTGTGGATGACGGACGTAGGTATATATTTAGTATAATCGTGGAAAGGTTCCTTCTGTTCTTTCCTACCATATCGTTCAAGTTTCACTCTCTTACAACTTGTCTATATCCATTTATCATAGAATTATGTCTAAAGCGGAAATATGACATTGAAAAATTTCAACAAGAAATCATCAGTACACCGAAATTAATTTTTACTCCCTACCAGCTTTCAATTAATCTTGATTTTCTTTCTTTTACAAATTAACATAAGTGAACATATGACTGGAAAATTTCAACAAAAAATCATTAGTATAACAAAATTAATTTTTACTTCCTACCAGCTTTCAATTAATCTTAATTTTTTTTCTTTACAAATTAACATAAGTGAACATATGACATTGGGAAATTTCAACAAAAAATCATTAGTATACCAAAATTAATTTTTTCTACCAGCTTTCAATTAATCTTGAACTTTTTTTCTTTACAAACCAGGAAAATTAACATAAGTGGACATATGACATTGAAAAATTTCAACAAAAAATCATTATTATATGAAAAATTAATTTTTATTCCCTACCAACACGAAATAAAATTTTAATATTTCAGAGATTATGTAATAAAAATTTGGTTCATGTACAAGGTTTAATCTGAATACATGAATATAAAGTATTAATAAGAAATGAAAATCATGCATTCCAATAAATTACAAACGAAATAGTTCGTTAAAAAGGCTAGAAAAATTAAATGTTCTACATAAAACATGAAGAGGAAAAAAGGAAAAGAAATCAAAAACATCGATCAGGGAACAATTGCAGTAGGCTAAGTGACCAGCTGATATGAATCACTATTTATACGCTTCACGCCATGCTATAGACGGTGTTCACAAAGTTCCATGGAAAGTGCATGATTAATCGAGTAACTGACCTTTGCGGTTACATTAACACTGCGTATAGTTCCAGCAAATCTATTGGTTTTCAAAGTTACGTAAACGGAAATAGAGACGCTTGCTGGACAGATTTATCTTCTATTTTTATTCACCACATATTTTTTTATGACATTGGAAAGGTAATATTTATAAAAACACTTTAATAATGTTAATAATTCTATTAATTATTAATACAATTAATTATTATCAATCATTGGACTGATATAGTGATTACCAGGAGGGGCGAAAATAGCCATCGGATGTTGGGGAATATCTTAAAGGATTGGTAGGGATTTAGGGCTTAATTAATTAAAATCAGGGCCGTATTTTACAAGAGGAACCCCCGGTGAACATTTAAGTCCCAGTCTGGTACTAATTACCACTGATTAGCAGCTAACATTTAGTTTCCTCGAACTGCGATTCACAAGATAATTTCATAGAAAAATTATATACACTTTGTTTCCCACAGTGTTGTGTCAGTCCAAGTTCTTATGTCACGCGATTCATTATTAAAGCTTCTTTTCGCTCGCTTCGGCGTGCTCTATAATATGCCTTAGCGCTTTCAACAGGAAAAAGTTCAGCGAAGGAATTTTGTAATTGCGCTCGTTCGATACTTTCACGCTATATTTCTGCATACTATTTACTTCCGTTACTTTTGGAATTTTATTTACACGATATTATTTTGATGCTTTAATTCTCGGACGGTGGACCAGGAAGAAAGCCCCAAAACGGCGGACCATGGAGAGAGACCCCATTCTCCCAATATGTGAAACCCTTTCATTTAACCCTTTGAACTCGATTAGTTCTCAATGTTGTTGCTCGTCAACTTGTATTTATTTTAAGTCAAATTAAGTAAATTAATGTACAACGGTAAATTTTCATATTTCTTATAAAAAAAACAGAAGTTTTATAAAAAAAATTTATATTGTCATCTCTAGCACGACATACTAGTTCAAAGGGTTAAAAATGATACATTTAACTTTAGGTTAATACCCTCGTATACCTTCTGTAAGTTTGGGTTACAATTGACCCAGGTCCAAAGGTTAATCACAATTCGATCAATTTTTGTATTTAATTATTCTTTGACGTATATATACGTCAGTTAAATTAGTAAGTCTAATTCTTTGAAAAGACAAATCCCCCCCCCCATATATCCCTAGCGACCCGCGTGTCAGGGTTTCCTCGTCTGTTTGTTCGACTTTGCCCTTTTTCCTGGTTTGTGTGTCGCGGGTTCGCGACCGTGCTATGCTTTCGTCCGTATTGATCTGGTTTTGCCCCGCATTCCACAACCCCCACCCCACTCTCTGCACCTTCCAACCCCCCTGGCAAATACGTGTATGCATACCTGTACGACCAGCCGTCCCTACCATTTTAATAATTTCCACGAGTTTGGAAAAATGCTGATCGAAAAACGGTTGCGGTGAAACGTCTGTGATTGATGGGATGTTGCGACCTGATGCTTTCAAGATTAATGATTTCATTATTATTTTTCTTTATTTTTCACCCACGATGCTGGGAAAATCGAGCTGAATTTTTTGGCGGAAATGTATCGCTATCGAATAGCTGAATATTGTTAAAATTCAAGGTTTGAAATTTATTCAGAATTGAAATTGGATTTTTTGGTTTTGTTTCTTTTCTGTTCGCGATAATGCAGGATCAGAAATTTGGGAAATTTAGATGTTATAGTTCTTGAAAATGTAGAATTACAATTTTGGAAATTCAGAAGTGAAAGTTATTGAGTGTTGAATTTTCATATTTTAATCTAATTATTAGGTCAGATTAATTAGATCAAAATAATCAAATAATTTAATATAATCAAAATAATTTAGATCAAATCTAATCAAAATAATTAGAATAATGATGCATTGAAATTTACTTAGAATTGGAAATAGATTTTTCGGTATTGTTGTCGAGTACTCTTCTATTTCCTTTCGTTTTTGAAAATGTAGGATTACAATTTTGGAAACATAGAAGTGTTAGTTATTGGATATTGAATCTTTATTTTTTGATATAATTAATTCGAGAACTAAGTATTGGATAATTCTATGTTCCATTGAAATTGGAATTTTTGGTATTATTATCGAGTACTTAGGTTTTATTTCTTTTCTATTTTTGAAAATATAGGATTACAATTTTGGAAATTAAGAACTGATAGTTATTGAGTATTGAATCTTCATTTTTTGATATAATTAATTAAAGAACTAGGTGTTGTATAATTCTATGTTCCATAAAAGAAGATTCAACTTCAACAGCTCAGGCACTTCAATTAATTAGTAATCACGAATAAATATTAAATTAGCTCCTCTCACTGCTTATATGTAACACATAAACCAGAGACTTTGAGTGAAATTAACAAAGCAATCATCTTGTATTCGCAATCAAAATTTCAATTTCCCGATCTCCAATAATTAAAACTGTAATTAAAAAGACAATTACGCTTAGCAGCCAGTTTTATCGGAGCCAATTTCATCGCAACACGATACAAGAGTTATTTCTATAAAATTCGATGATATAGCTTACCAATAAAACTATGCCTCCACTTTATCCACCTTTCGAATGAAATTTGTTTTATTTCCTAATGAACGACGAAATTGATCTGTGAATCGTGTCAAGGAGGAATTGGTGCGTGTCAAGATAGTACGAATGAGGTTTCGTAGTCGTAACTGGAAGTTCGAAAATTGATATGAAATTCGAGAAGTTTTGATAGATAGTAAGACGAAAAGAATTATTTCTGCTTTGAATTTGCACACATTATTTTCTTTGATATGCTCTGCTTCGATAATCAATTTTTTCTTTAAAGAAAATATAGAGAAAATTTTCTATTTGACTTATCTCTCGAGAATTTCTGAAGATTGACGGAAACCTATTTTCCGAGGTGAAGAAAATTTAATTTGCTTTAAACGAGTCGAATGCGTGGGATTCTTAAAAAAATTACAATTTCATGTGGAATTTTACACAAGAATTTCTGACATTCTTATGAAATAAAATGAAGGAAAGAAGAAGCACTAATTGTAACATTTTTCTATTCAACTTTTCCAGTTAACAATTTAGCAAACGTGGAAAGAATTTTTATTTTCTCTTTTTAAAAAAATTCATTATCTTCTTTAAATGGAATCTATTATATTTAAAGATAAGGAAACGTGAGTTTCATTGATCTCCCTAGTGAAAAAAATATCAAACTGTTTATCTAAAAGTATCTTCTGCAACGTCGATAAGTTACAAGATTGCTCTGACTGGATCAAATTACTCTCCAAGCAGTCGTTCAAGGGGGTTGAAGTTTTAGAGGGTAGTTTCCACCCTCGGACACGAATCTCTGCGGTTAACAGAGAAATTCTTGGCCTTTGGTTTTCCTCGTCATTCGAACCTGAAAATTCCTGTAAATGCAAAGATTTTATAATCATTCTCCAAATATAACAAAAACTGTTTAAATGTCTACACATAATTTTATGTAGAAAAAGACTTATACAAGGTGTCCCAGGTTAAAAGTAGCAAATTTTGTTAACATATTCTATAGGTCTAAATAAGAAAAAAAAAACTATATTATTTAATGCTTCATTAAAAAGTTATAAACAAAAATACAGAATTTTACGAAAGGAATTTTAATTATAGAAAGTTTATAAAATAATAAATAAATTGGTACAAAGAATTAACCCTTTGCGGACAAAGCATTCTTAAGTTTGCATTAATTATTATTAATTTTAATTAAAAGGAAGCAATAAAAGGAAATATAAATACTTTTTATTTTTTATTTATTTTTTTTAATTTTTATTTATAATATTAAATCTTAACCGTTTACATTTATAGCTGTGTTTTGTATCAAGAAATATAATGCAGTATGTACGGAATTATAAATTACTATGACAATTATGTTTGGACACATATGCGTCGATCGTGCACAAAGGATTAACGATCAATGCACTGATGAGATGAAACAAAATGTAAATGAATGGTTGCTATGGGAGAGAATTATACTCGTCGAAATATTTCATATACAATCACTGTTAAAAGAGTGAATACTGCGTAGGGATTAAAATTTGGATATCTTTTTCTCTAATACTTCTGTTTTATTTAAACCTATAGAACATCCTGACAACGTTTGGTATTTTAAACCTGGACCACCCTGTACATAAATTTCAACATAAAAATCCTTAAAATAGTGAAGATATAAACGATCTTCGTGATCCAATCGCGAAAAAAAGAACGAAATCCGCCCCCTTTCACATTCGAACCCCTGTTACAAATTCGTGACCCGTGGCTTTATAGGAAGGAACTACCCTTTCTCTCCTTTTTTTCTTTTTCTCCTTGGTAAAAAGGCAGTGGAAACATGCCGTGGTTCGTATAACTTTCACCCTTTCGTGATCTCGGCTTAAGTCTTACGTGACCCGCGATATTAATCACCGCTCTCAGGGCTAAGGTCACGTATCGAGCACACCGGAAGTTGCGCTGGAGAACGGTTTCGTGCCGGTCGCGCGTATCACGCGTGTACGCGACCGTTCACGTGCTTGCGTGTCCTCAGGGTCAATTTCGGAAGCCATAGCTGCTGATTCCCTTCAGGAAGTCGAGTGTTTCAAACTTGAAACTTTAGAACAATCAATTACTTCACAAACGATGTGTCGCAAATAATTAATTAAAATTTCCTTGTCTTATTTACAAAATTTTACTCATTTTATTGGATAAAAATCTCGAACGAAATTTATTATAAAATTATAATACAAATTTGGATATTTCAAGAGGGTTAGAGATTCGAAAGGAACAGCTGTTCGTAAGAGCCACCCTTCTCTTCATGGATGGGTTCCAAGGGGATCGGTCCTGTATCAATGATGAATTCAGGGAAAGAAAGGGTGAAACGGGGGATTAAAATATTACATGATAACGTCTGCCAGATGATGTAGGGAAAATGGGGAAAGTATGTCCAAGGTAGCAACCGCAGCGACCGCTTAATTGAAAAATTGAGTCGCCAAGGGTGGAAAAAGCGCGGTGGTTATGCGATCCACTGACCCAAATCGCGCGCCACCAGATATATCCAGGTGAATAGAGCACATATCCAGATTTGCAGTAGGCAGAAGTCCAATCGATAACCTGCTGGATTTTATAGGCTCGTGTGTCGCTGTGTAAACCCACACGGTTCCCTTCCTCCCCCCCTTCCCTTCTTCCCTGTCTGTTGTCTGTAATATAAATCCTATTCTTACGTAATGGCCTCCTATCATTTCCACGAGCAAAGAATCGTTCAGTTCCACGAAGGAATACGTTAATTCGACTGGAATGAAAGGAGATCGAAAAATATTGAAGAACTTTTTTGGTCGCTCCTCTTTAGGTGGAATCTTTCCACCTTAGATAAAAAAACTGGGGAAAAAGACTCGTCGAGCAAAGACGATTTAACAATTTATTGTTAAAAAATGTTTAGAATGTTATTTCTCTGATCTATACAATTTTTGAAAGATTATTTATTTCTTTTTGTGTTTTCAAGATTAGGAGTAAAGAAGTGATCTTAATTAGTAATGGGGAAGAATTGGGCATTATTTGAAATAATAAGAAATAAATTATTGCATAAATTTTTACCTGGAATGAAAACTCATTCGAATAATTGAAAATTGAATTATGCATTTGAAAATAATAGAAAAAATGAAATTGTATTTAAAATAAAAATGAGTTTAAATGGAAAATTATTTGCTATTTACAAATAATTTGGTTTTGAAAAAGAAAGAAAACATTGTTTCTGATTTTTAAATATTTTCATTTTATTGAAAATCTGTATCAGAAGATTATTTGAAATAATGTTCAATCCTGCGTAGGGGCATTCTTTTCATTCAGGGTTAAGTAGTATAAGTCAACGCCTGGTTAGGTCATTGTCAAATCCCTGATAAATACATTTTTTATAATAATTGACATGGTATTATAATATCATTGATTGCAACAGTACCATAATTATCGTAATTAGTGTAATTAATGAAATTAATGAAATTTTATTGTTATTGTAATCAACATTACTAAAGCAAAATTACAAAATTAAATTATAATTAATTACAGAACGTTGACTTCTCCTGCTTTCTTCATAAAATATAAATTAATTTCCAATCTTCCTAGTACATCTTTCATATTTCTTTGACTCGATACATTTTTTATTCAGCTCTCTCATTTCTCTATTTTCGATATCAGTGCGTTTACGAGTGATACATTCACAACGCGACAGATATCACACCTCATATCCTACAGAAGAAAGTTTTTCCAATAAGATATACATTGCGGAAGTTATTGGAGCGACAGAAAAGCAATCCGCGAAGTTTAATTGGAAACTTTTCGCCTAATTTATTTAGCACCTCGCTATTAAGGCATGCATTATTTATTCTTGTATACTCTATCTCTCCTTAGAGAGCTCAACTTCAAATCATCTTTGCATTATTAAACAAAATTTCATATATTTTTAATTAAAAAAAAATCAATAGCTTATTTTCTCTATCATAAAATTTATTAATCGGATGGTAAGGCAGGAAGCTTCTTCTGCTGCCATCTGCAGAGGAATCTTATCGTTTTCATTCCAGTTGGTTGTGTTTTCTTCGTCGATACTGGTTTATTAACCGAGTAGTATTCGAAATAGGGAACAGATTTCCGGGATCAGAAGCCCGTTTATCCGGTTTCGTTTGTGCGCATCGTTTCCCGGAAGTCATTCATCTTCGTCACTAAAGTAAACAATATTATCGATTTGCCTTTTTTTTTGGAGTGAGAATTATGCACTCGATTATGCACCTTCCTGCAATTACAGAAACATACCATACGCTTGGACGATAAGGCAGGATTTCCGTAATTAATAAAGGAGTTTTTCTTTTCCGCTAATTATCATATTCGTTGTAAACATTTTGAAAAGTCCTTATTATTAAAATAATCCATTCTGAAGGAACATTCTGTCAATTTAACAGAAAAATGTATAATTATTTCCTGAAATTAATTAACAATCTTTGGGGGATATAATTAACTTTGCATGGACCAATTATGACCCTAATTTCTGAAATATTTGGAACGTTGCATCGATTCGAATTAACCACTCGGCAAATTGAAACAGATAAATGATATATAATTAAAATCTTTTTGACATGATAATTTTCAATCGTGATAAAATAATTGCTTCAAAGAAAAAATCGCAAAGAAGGAATTTTAATGATTCGAAGGAATTCTTGATGGATGACTTAATGTCCGTTTTCTGCCTCGTCCGAGGAAACGCTAATTATCTCGTGACGAGTGAAATGAAGATATCCGTTTTACTCTAAAAAAAAGGAATTAGTTCATTTGCGTACGGGTGTCATTTTTCTTCTTAAGAAAGTCAATTAGTGATATTCGAGGAGACGGGACGATATATCCCGCGTGAAACACAAGATGCTCGAACCGTTCAAGGGATCATTTAATCCTTATTAACCATTGAATAAGATGCTATTTAAGCAAATTGAGCTGCGCTTAGTGTTACTGGGAATTTTCGCAGGAATTGCTCCTTTCAATTGACCACCACTGGATGAACGAAGACTGTCCATTAAACGGTGGCCATTTTGGTGCATATAATCTCAACTAATTAATTAATGAAACAGGAACAAAATTAATATTTTTGATGTTCCATGAGCACTACTCACACATTAAAAATAGAGTAGAAAAATAATTAATAAAAGATGAAACTTGAATGAGTATATAAAATTATTTTTCAACAAAATCACCTTAATAATTTGTCTAATTTAATATAAAAAATCTATGATCCATCATTTTAACGAGTCTGGTAGTTTTTTTATAATTCTTTTAATCTCCATCAAATTTTTCACTAAAATGTTTCATTAGTACCAGCTGCTGCTGTGTTATAAATAATGATTGTTGTGTCATTCTTTCTAACGGTACCCGTAAAACGTAATTGAGAAAATTTTCAATGAAATTTCCTTTAACGCTCGCCCATTTCGCGTTAAATCGTCGACGACAGCGAAATGTTCAATCAAGAGCCATCTTGAAGTCAATTTTGTGGCAGGCAGTTTAATAAAATTCTATAATAAACTGGTCGTTAACTCAGTACCATTTTGCGATATAAAGTAGTCGTAAAATAGTCGTGTTCGACGACCGTCGAAAAGTGAGCGTTATTCGTATTTCTTTTTCAATAAAAAGAAACCAATTCAGTGATATTTAATGAATATCGAATAATCGCTTTCTTTCATTCATTTTGCGTTTATTCATTCCTTTGGCTGTTCGAAAGAAACTATTCTGCGTGGTATTCAGCGGCATGAGTCGATAGGAAACCGAACGTGCGGCTAGGAGATAGTGGGACTGATAAAAAACTGAATTATGTCGGCGTAAATGTTTACAAACTCAAATAAAAGGAAGGAATTATGGGGAGACACGTTTGCCGAGATTGCGTGCAGGTGTATTTATTTTGAAACGTTCCAAACAGTCACATTAATTTCAAAATTTACAAAATTATTTTCAATACATTTTGGTAAACAATATAGAATTTTTATAATATAAATTAAAGTGGTGGGGCAAGTTAGGAATAGAAAAGTCGAAGAAATAATTTTAGAAAAAAAGAGATATGAAAAATTGCAATAAACAATGGAACTTTCATATTATAGATTAAAGTGGTGTGGCAATTGAGAAATAGAAAAATAGAAGTTAAAGAAATATTATGAATAATTGCAATAAACAATGGAACTTTCATATTATAAATTAAACTGACGTATTATAGTAACTGAGGAATAGAAAAATTGAAGAAATAATTTTAGAAAAAAAAGAAATATGAAAAACTGCAATAAACAGTAGAACATTCAAGTGGTGTGGCAATTGAGAAATAGAAAAATTGAAGAAATAATTTTTAGAAGACAAAAATATCAAAAAGTGCAATAAACAATACAATTCTCCTCGTCGTGTCCGGTGTATAAGAGCGAAAGAAGACTATTTCAAGTGAATGAAGACGTCAAAGAGCTTACTAGAACCGTTGAATCATGTAAAAAACTGCTTAATTTTTAGGAACATGTAAATCTTCTTCACCTAATTTAAGTTTTGGTTTAATGCGGTATAATCTTGTTTAACGGTTGCCTTGTGTCACCTCGTGTCTATACTTATGTTTTTGTTTTTCTTATCTTGCGCGGTTGCTAATGACTCTTTCGGGTTGATGCAATTTTAAAAATAAAATATATATATAATACAATTCTCATATTATAAATTAAAGTGGTGTAGCAATTTCGAAATAACAAAATATTGAAGAAATAACTTCAGGAAAAAAAAATATGAAAAATTGCAAACAGCAATATGGAAACAAATATGTATATTCTACAGAAGTCCGCAGTATGATGGATGAATAAAGTAACGCGTTAAAAGAGACACGGATGCATCTGTATTCGTGTCGAAGAATAAAGACATTCGTCGGTCGATTCAGCGATGTAAATCGAGGGGAATCGTCCTTCGACAGTTTCTGTAAGCTCGGTCCATTCGTTATCATCGCGATCGGAAATATGTCACCGGCAGCGTGGTGTGTCATCAATTTATTATTTACCAAACGTCGCTAACTACGTGGTAGGCGTATCGATTTCATACTATCGCATCATGAAAATTAATCATCGCCACGCACAATCGATCGTTTCGTTACATTACCTCGAATTTCGTCTCACTTTCCGTTTCCTCGATGATTAACTCCCTAATTACTGATCTAGATAAATAATACTTGCATTTCTGACGATCTTAGCGTATATAGATCATTAAAGATATTAAAAATTAATTTTCCAAAATTTTATTTATTTATTTATTTGACGATTATTAACATAAATTTTATATTTTCAATTAATATATAATAGTGTATTCTGTTCACACGGTGGAATTTTTTGGAAAGAACTTTCTCGCCATTGATTTCATTGTTATTCCATCCTGCGAAAGGATTTCGAATTTCCAATGGCTCTTGTTTTCTAGTTGAAATTATCTCTTTATCCTTATCTTTTGAAAAGGTTTAAGGATTATTTTCTTTTCCAATAAGAAGGGTTCACAGTGGGTTACAAATGATCCATGTCACAAAATCAGGACGAAGATCTTTTAATCCTAAAAGGAGTATCACCATATGTCACACATATGTGGCCACATGACCATATGTTATATATGATCCATAGATTAGTAGATTATTCAACAATTTATGGGTCACAAATGACCCCTGTTTTTCATATATCACACATCATATGTAGTTATGTGACTATATGTCGCCTATGATTCATATATTAGTGGGTCACAAACGACTCACATTTTTCTAAAAAATATAATATATAAAACCATCCATCCTATTCCATAAGAAAAAAAAGAAATATCAAGATAAGCGATGCATATCCACGTCATCACTCAACAGGTCATATGGACACAAATTTCCTCATGGAAGAATTCACAATGAATCACATACGACCCATATAATAAAATGAAAATAATGATTTTTCAATTCCCTCTATCATTTCACCAAATGGCACATCTACCCTCAACATTTCGTTTATCCTAAAATTCTCAATGGGTCAAAAAGGACCCAGTTTACTCTAAAAAAAAGAAAATATAAAATCCACGAGAGGAAAAGAGAAACATCAAACTGATCATCCGATACGTCAGATCGACACAAATTCCCATATCGGCGAATTCGCAATGGGTCACATACGACCCATAGCACAAAATGAAGATAAACATTTCTCAATCTCCTCTATTGTTTCACCATATGGCACACATACCCACAACGTTTCGTTTACCCAAGAATTCTCATTGTCAATGGATCACAGATGACTCACGTTTCTCAAAAAAAAAAGAAAAAAATATAAAACCATCCAGACATCACCCACATGATCACTCGATACGTCACACCGATACAAATTTCCAAATGAAAGAATTCATAATAGACCAGATACGACCCATATTACAAAACGAAGATCAACATTCCCCAATCTCTCCTACCATCTCACCAAATGGCCCACATATCATTTCATTTACCCTAAAATTCTCAGTGCATCACAAAGGACCCACTTTACTCGAAAAAAAAGAAGAAAATATAAAATCCACATGATAAAAAGAGAAACATTAAACTAGGTGACACACGATCCACGTGATCATCCGATACGTCAGATCGACAGAAATATCCACATCGAAGGCTTCTGAATGGGTCAGATGCGACCCATAATCGTGGCGTATCGCGCGAAGAATCCCGCGAGGGAAACATTTCTCCCCGCCAGCCCCTTGCCCCCTCCCTGGTCGGCCAGCAGGCGCAATTCGAACCGTCCTGCTGCCGCAGCCTCTGCCGGAGAAACTGTTCGTTCGGCCGTGCAGTTTAGTCAGTCAGCACAGGCCACACAGTCACCAGTGGCAGTAGTCACTCCTGGACGATCAGCTGGTGGTGGTGGGCTGCCTGATCGGCGAGCACAGCCAGCGAAACGGCACGTGTGCGTTACCATTTGACCCGCGATCGCCTGTCGTTGAACAATCAGGCTTGATATCAATCGCGAATCGCGTTCAAACATACACGACCATTAGTTTTTTTTTTTTTTTCATCCGCTCGTCTCGTTGATCGGTTCGCCGAGTGGTGCACGACTTCCGGTGCGGTCTTTCACGGTGTTTGGTGTCGCTGACCGGCTCGGACTAGGTGTGTGCCGTGAACGTGCTGTGAACCGGTGAAATAAAGTACCGGTTAGTGCATACTTTGCGAGTTCGGACGATCTCGTTCGGGACCGGAAGCTAGGAAACTGTATTCGATCTGAGAGGGAATCGATCGGATAGGATCGGACGCGTACACGTAACGCGGGTTGAGAGATCTCGAGACTCGTCGACGATCAACAGAGTAAGTTTCAGTATTTTGATTTTCTTTTCACTTGGGAATCGTTCGACGCTCGTTTCGAAGGTTCCTCTCGTAACGGTTATACCGATTATCAACAGAGTGTGGTTAGTTCTGTTCGTCTGTTGATGTTGTTGTTGATGTTCGTCGTTCGGTGATTATGGAGTAGGTTGGATCCTTGGTGATCGTTGGCTCCTTTCCTCGCCGGTTTTTGTGTAGGCAATTGTTTTTGTTACTTTGAGGTGGTAGATATTATTATTAATTACTGTTCAGTTGTTACAAAATGAAAAGCAGAGAAATTGATGTAATATAAAGTGTTAAGCATCGATAAAGCAGTTTTGCATTAAAATTTTAAAAGGTAACGACTTAATTATTTTACTCCAGGTGTTAATTTTAAATTTATTGTTACTATTGCTTCATATTGATTTCCTTGACAAGTAAGCTTTATAGGAAACATAATATTTTTAATACTAGAATCAAAATGACTGGTTTCAAGTTTCTTGTTTTAATTTATGAATTTTATCGAGGTATTTTTGCTGAAATATATATTGGCTATTGTCAAGATAAAGAATGGATGTTTCATCCCTTATTTATTTAATTTTCTACATTATTTTCGACTTAAAAATTAGTTATTCATCAAACGTCGGTAATTTCAATGTTACATTACATTTTCACAAGGAATTATCAGATTGTATTATCAGTTATATAAACGCGTTCAACAAATACACAGTAAAAAGGGAATATTGATTTTATTGCAATATCAAAAGAAACACAAATCAAAGTCTAGATAAAAATATATTTATATCTTAGAAGGCTTTGAAAATTGTAACAGCGCCGAATTATTTAATTGCATGTACTATTTTCTGAATACTGATTAGTAGAATCTTCATTAATATTACCGCAGACTTTATAAATTATTCATGGTTATGTCCTCAGAATGATACCAGGAATGACCCCTGTTTCCATCGATTTTCTTCGATATTCGTACTCGTTTGCCTACTTTCTAATCATGTCTGCTAAAAGAAAAAAAAAAAGAGAAGAGAAAAAGTCATTAATATATTATGCATAGAGGGTGTCTCAAAAGAAAACGTATAAAATAAAAGAAAGCGTAATACAAGAAAATTCTTTTCTCTAATCTTAAGTGATAAACCGTAGGATATAAAAGTATCTTTATCAGTGGCCTAGAAACATTTTCTTGTTTGATAAACATTATGAAGTCAACGAAATTGGATAAAAACATTTAGATTCCACGCTTAATAATAACAATGTTAATGGAGAAATAAGATAAATTCGTCGTAAGTCATTCATAAAGTGATAAGCACGTGTTACGTAATAATGGTTTTTATCAATTAACACTTAATTACTGCGAGGCATTTCCTCGTAGAGAGTCCTTTAATAAAAGGAATTCCAGTGAAAGCGAGAAATCCTCTAGATCGTCGTTGACCCAAGACACATCTGAATATCGCGTGTGCGTTCATAATTAACACCTACTTTAAATCATTAGCGACTAATGAAATGTACAGGCATTAGTGATAAGCGTCATATCACTGTGTAACCAAAATTTTAACTACATATTGCCGAATTCCTCCGTGGATCCCTTTCCCGGAGTGCAGCAATTTTAAACTGTAAATGATAATCAAAACACAGAAAGCGTTAATAATAATTAGAAACAGAGCATTATAATTAACACCTACTTTGAATCATTAGTGACTAATAAAATATACAGGCATTAGTGATAAGCGCCATATCACTGTGTAACCAAAATTTTAACTACATATTGCCGAATTCCTCCGTGGGTCACTTTCCCGGAATGCAGCAATTTTAAATTATAAATGATAATCAAAACACAGAAAGCGTTAATAATAATTAAAAACAGAGCATTATAATTAACACCTACTTTGAATCATTAGCGACTAATTAAATATACAGGCATTAATGATAAGTGCCATACCACTGTGTAATCAAAATTTTAACTATTGCCGAATTCCTCCATGGGTCACTTTCCCGGAGTGCAGCAATTTTAAATTATAAATGATAATGAAAACACAGAAAGCGTTATTAATAATTAGAAACAGAGCATTATAATTTGAAAATGACCGCAGAAATATCCCGCGCAATTCGACGCGTGTCCCATTTCAAGGCAATTAGAAGCGATGCCACCGGTGTGGCCAACAAATAAAGGAAACTATGGGGAAACTGATCGAAACGATCGATGCGTGCATTTTCCGTGTTCAATGGAGGGCCCGTTTACTTTCAATTAAAAATAATCACGGTCGTTTTCGTTCGTGAAGCTCAATGCGTGCCCGTTCGACCGGCTGACGAATAAATTCGACGAATGTCATCCGTCGGCTCAATTGACGGGCAAATTGGACCGAACTAGACCGGGATGAATTTATTCTTCGTTCGAAAAAAAGAAGAGATCGAACGACGGAACGCTGACTTTCTCGCTTTTTCTTTTAACTTTGCTCGGCAAGATACATCCGTTCGACTCGTACGATTTGTCAGGATGTACGGGAAATTAAAATGACAGAACAGTCCTGATTTATCGCTTCGATTTTTAATTCAAGACGGAGAGAATTGGATACTAATTCTAGATAGACCGGAGGAAGGATGGGGTCCATTATTTAGAAACTATTGAAAATCTATTATTTTTTTTATCCAAAGGATTTCTAAAAAATTAGAGAAAAGTTATTCACTGAAGTGCTCATTTTTATATAGATATTGTTTAGAAAAGGAAGTATTAGAAATTCTATGGTTTCCAGTTGATAATTTCCCACTTCCATATTTCCAATTACCAATTATCCCATTTCCATATTTTCTAATTACCAATTTTCCAATTTTTATATTTTCCAGCTACTAATTTTTTCATTTCGATTTTTTCAATTCCCATATATCCGCGTTTCCATATTATCTCATTACAAATTTTCCAATTTCTATATTTCCCAGTCCTCAACTTCCCAATTTTCTTATTTTCTCATTACCAATTATCCCAATTACCAATTCCCCATTTTCCAATTTTCCAATTTCCCATTTCCCATTTCCATTAGAATTTTTCCAAATTTCAATGCTTACTACTTCCTATTTCCCTCTCAAGTTGAAGTGGGAAATTTGATTAACTACTGTTATTTCGATTGGATCAATGATGGATAAGGTTTCGACGGGAGGTTTCTTTTTTGTTTGCCATTTTTGCGGTTCGATGTTGGACATGGTGAAAGGATATATCGACGGGTTCTTGGGAAGTTGAAGAAGATTGAATGCGACTGAAATAGGGTAGAGTGTCGACGAAGTAAATGAAACAGCTTGTTTGTGCGTGACGATGGAGAAAGTTTTGTTCCATTTAACGAGATAACATGGAACGGACAGTATGAATGAATTTACGATTATTGCAACAGAGATAGTATTATTTAGTAGATGACATCGTTGAATGAAAATTGATTCATTGAGTATGTAAACAATGGATCTTATATTTGTTTAAGTTTAAAAAGATGGGTTCTTGAATTTGAATCTGTTTTTCTTCCCCTGTATTTTTATTGTCAACTGCTTCCTTTTTTCCTGGATTTAATTTAGGGGTAAAAGAAAAATTGGAAACTGGGAAATTGGGAAAGGGTAAAGGGAAAAGGGAAAAGGGAAGATGCGCAAAGGGAAAAGGGAAAAGGGAAGATGCGCAAAGGGAAAAGGGAAAAGGGAAGATATGGAAGCTGGATAATTGGCAGCGGGAAAATATGGAATTGGGAAATCTTAAGTGGAACCCAAGGAAATAGAAAAACAGCAAACAGGAAAATCACAAATTTCTCCTTATTTCTTTTATATAATTATTTAAAATCTTAGTCTGAAAACTTAAACTCGGACAACATAATACCTCGTAATGATCTAGGTAGCGGAAGAGTAAGTTAGAGTTCAAATATTAGTAAAGATTACGATCTCAATCACAAATATTGGCGATGTCGGCCAAGTTTGCGAGCGTGTAACGATAAGATTAAAATGGAAGCAATTTGAATCGATCGAAATGGCGCCAAAGGCGCGCGCGCGCGCGTGCGCGCTGTCCAATCGCGACACGCGTTTTATTTCATCAAGTTCAATCCGGATTTAATTGGAACACCGCTCGCAATTTATCCCTGCGCGCAACTCGCCTCTCTCGTGGTGTTACCTTTTGCTTCTTGCGGACAATGTTCATTGTTCCTTTCAATTAAGATGTCTCAACGTAATTGCGCGGTTGACGAGAATTTTCCGCGAGCGAAAACCGCTGTGATCCCGAGGATTTACTGGATTGACTGTGTGGAACTTCGTTGCCGGGAATTTTTGAAGGTTATTTTTCAATTGAAGGGGTAGATAGGAAGTAGTAAAGAGGAAAATTGGGAAATTGGAAATTGAATATAGGAAAATTTGAAAAATTGGGAAATATGTGGGTGTGAAAATTGTAAATTGGAAGATATGGAAATAAGGAAATTGGTTATTGAGAACTATAATGGAATAATTGGAAGTGGGAAAATTAGAAATAGGATCATTGGAAAAATGGGGAAATTGGAAATAGAAAGATGGGAGAAATGGGGAAATTGGAAATAGAAAAATGGAAAAGCGGAAATTTGAAAATATGAAAACTGGAAAAATTTGAAATAGGAAAATATGAAAAACGGGGAAATTCTAGTGGGGAAATATGTAAATGCAAAAACTGCAAATTAAAAGATATGAAAATAGGAAAATGAGTAATTGGAAAATATGTAAATTTGAAATTGGAAATAGGAAAATGGGAAATAGTATCAGGTGGAAAATAGCACAATTGGGAATAGAAAAATGGGAAAGCCTGAACTTCAAAACTGGAAAATATGAAACGGGAAATTGGAAAATACGGAAATCGGAAAAATTGTAAACAGAGGAATAGGAAAAACAGATTAAAAATCATAAAACCAGTAGTGTACAGAAAAAATTGCATCGGACATATAAAAAGAGAACGAAAAAACAACAGCGGATGTTCCGCTCTATTGATTCGTTATTGACTTGTTATTTTATATTTCATTAAACAATAACGATTGCAACAGACCCAACGACTTATTTTACATATTGCTTAATTTTCTCGAGTAACGAATTCAACAATTAAAAGGCTAATTAAATTGCAACTTACGTTGTAATTAGAAAACTTTGACGTCAAATGCAAATCGTTCACTAGGCTACAGTTGAGCAGTCTGCAAAATGTAAATGTAAATTTCCATTAATTAATTTCCTCTATTAATGAATAACAGACATTTTATACGTGCTTATTTAACGTTATTTAATTTCAAATTGAAACTTTTCTCTCAATTATAAAATTCAATGTTTAATTTCACCGGAAACAAACAGAATGGATTTTTAAACGAAAAACACTGCTGGTAGAAAAATGAAATAACAATTAACTTCGATACCAATGGTTTATATCAATCTGATGAAATCGATCACGTTTGCCCGACTATTTTTCAATTAACGTTTTTAAAATACACCGTGGTTCACGTGGAAAGGTGGTTTGATCGGTTGCCAGTGAAACCATTAATTTTATTAGAAATTAATATCAACTCAGAAAATCAATCCGATAGAATTTCTCGTTATCGAAAGAATCAAGTTTAAAAAATTCTCGCTACCACTCGGATGTCATTAAACATCCGATTACAGTATCCGAGCCTGGTAAGAAATTTTTCTTTCATTTCACGGTAATACGCCGCGTTAACTCTCGACCTTTTATCTAGCTCGATAATTCAATCTGCCTGCTATGATCCCCTTTGCGATTTTCGAGGATCGTTCAAAGAACAAATCTCGCTATGCTTTTAGTTTCTTGCTTTTAATAATCCCTGATGAATTTCTTAGGATGCAAGTACAATTAAATCTTCTGTTCCAGATAGAACAGACGCATTTATAAGATTCTAGGTCAATATTAATTTTCAATTTAACTGAAAATATTCTCTCATCGTTCTTCTTTCTTCTAATGCAATTATTAATGTGCACTGATACAGATTAGGGTAATTAGGGAGGGACCAGGGTGGAGCTGGTTCACCTTCTCATTATTCTAAAATTCTAAGGTTCTAAAATTCTAGGATTTAAAAATTATAAGATACTGAAATTCTAAAATTTTAAAATTCTTAAATTTAAAATTCTAAAATCTCCAAATCTTAAAATTTAAAAATCCTAAAACTAAACAATTCTAAAATCTCAAAATTTCATATCCTAAAATCCCAAAATTCTGAAATTCTACAATCCCCAAATTCTAAAATCTCAAAATCTTAAAACTAAAAAATTCTAAAATCTCAAAATTCCATATCCTAAAATCCCAAAATTCTGAAATTCTAAAATCCTAAGATACTCTCATAAAATCTCGTAAAACGCAATATGCGACACACCTATAACCGATATACATATTAATTAAAGCAGTAATAGCGTTGCAAATGAATCGCGAACGTTTCTATCGTAGCAATCGTCAATCGATTAGTTATCAATTATCAGTAATATCATACCAATGGTTTCACTAAATTAGTATTCAATTTAAAAGAAATATCTTCGACTTATTTGTCATTCCTGTTAGTTGTTAACCGAATTCATTTATGCTTAGCTTCAGCATTAATAAATGTCCGAAATCGTGAAAATAGTGGTGAGTGGTACGAGAAAAGAAAAGAAGATGGGTCTTAATAAGGTAGTCTGTTAAGCAAGCGTTCATTTTTAATTGGAGCGCTGACATTGGAACTAACACATGTTCGGTGTATTCAGCTGGCATCAGCACGTATCCGTGTCGTGTACAGGTTGTTTCATTAATTATCTTACAAAAAACTGTCCGTTTTATATCGCTTTCTTTTTAAAATTCATTTTACTAAAAAATGAAGGAATGTTTTAAATTAGGTAATACTTTCTATGGGAGGGAAAATATTGAGACGAAGATACATCTTACTTTCCACAAAAAAGAATAATATTTCTATTCAAGCACATTACATGATATTTTGCATAAGAAAGATAATTGTATTTAAAAATTGTCAGTTTCTATTCAAATATAGCTACAGAGTTTCTTTTGCATAATATAAAATTTTTTTACAAAAATAGAGGTAATGTGTGCTTATATCATGAAAATGTTTGTAAAAAACGTGTAACAAAGATGAAACAGTCTATATACCCGGCTGCGTTGTGTTCGGGGTCAAGGATAGCCGATGAAAGCAACGTGGACGAGGAATTCAGACGAAACTCACATAATTTTGAATACTTTCGTAGATAAAATTCCATCGGACTTAATATATGACTGTTATAAAGGCTTGAACGAAGATTATTATCTCTTCAATCTTAGATCAGTCTTAGAGTCTTGACGAATTCTTCCAGTAATTATAGATTAATCTTTTCACATTTCATCGTCTTTGCAATCTGAAATCACTCTGTAGTGATTTATAATTGTATATTATTATTTTTAACACGTTGTCTACTACAGTGAACATGGGTATCTAGGAATACATATTAGTATAGGAATAGTTCATTTTCAAATTTCGAATTTCAAGTTTTTTATTTGCAATTTGCTATTTTATATTATTTATACAATAGGGTAAAATATACATTTATGATCTTTTTCCTAAACAAATATAACATACCGATAGTTAATTTTCAAATTTAAAATTTGAGCTATTTGTTTGCTATTTTATATTATTGGTACAATAGGGTAACTTATAGGGTGGTTTTTCTAAAGAGGTAGAAAATATATTATAATGCCTTTCTTACATAATAGAGTATAATTCTATTTGGGACGAAAACTATTCGGGTTACGAAGGATAATTACATTTCATTATTTAACAGGGAAACCTGAAAATAACATGAAAATAATATGAAGTACAGGATTAAATTAGAATTGTGGCTCTCTCAAAGTTTAGATTAAATATTTCTGATTTTCTTAATAAAAGGGTTAATCATTGTATAGGGTATACGTTACCCTAGCAATATTATTTAAAATAATGTTTTTCTATTGTTTTCTTTTAATTATTCAGGCACATGTAATTTGTAATGGCATTCAACATATTTGACACTAGAACTGCCGATGTTCAATATGTATTAACTTTTAAATTGAAACTAAAATAAAAAAATAAATAAATAAACAATGAAACATAAACGTATACGTTAACAAAACATTTTAATCAATTTTGTAATTAAAAATAAGAAACCTGGAGCAAGTCATTTGGTAGTTCCAGTGTTAAATTCCATTATTCTAGTTTTGAATCCTCTTCAAAATTTCTTGTAAATGTAAATTAATATTTGAAAATTTAATCGACACCAACCCCTGTCCATCTCTATTTAACAAATTACCATAAAATTATGAGCCCAAATATTAGTAAATTTTTAAAATTCTTCAAATTTCAAGGTGGTGCCATAATCTTTGATCAGTCCAGTACATTTTTCTCATTTCCATGGGAACTTTCACCCCTAATACCACGCAAGAAATCTTCCTCGCCGAGTCTTTAGTTAACTTTACCCTGCTCGTAGCTTTGATTAACGTTCGAGACTCGTGGAAACCTGTTATTTCGTGATTCGCAGGCCATCATTATCAACATCGTTCGTTCTGGTTCCGAAGTTTTCACGCTTACCAACTCGACGACTCGTTAACTCAATATACCATTACGTGGCGTGATAATTTCAGCTTTAATACGGAATATCTGCCGCCCACGTAAAGCTATAAACAGAATGCCAGCAATGGGTTCATTTGTTACCGAATTGTAGGTTATAGGATTGCTAAATCGTTTAACCCTTTGAACAGTCAGTGCAGTTGTTTCTGTGTATCGTTGTAAAGGGAGTAATTCCTATTACTTGTTCCACAGCATATTAATCAAAACTAGTTTCTCTTTTCAATATGAAAATGAAATATTTTATATGTATATTATTTGTGCAATGTATGTTAGCTGGAAGATTATAAATTATTGCCTCTTACAAAATTTATTATTTAATTTTACCGACGTTTGATGCACACTTATTTTTAAGTTGAAAATAATGTAGATTATTAAATAGACAAATAATGAAACATAATTTAATATATTCGTTCTTTAGCCCGAAATTTATTATTTAAAATAAGAAACTGGGAACCAGCCATTTTAACCCCTTTGGTAGTTCTAGTGTTAAATAAGATTTTAATGATAAATGTGGTACTAGATTAAAACATAAATTCTGAAGGTCTTCATAGAGATTTTAAGAAGAGTCATCACGTCCTAAAATCCCTCATTTCATTTTGTTTTTCTTTTTCTTTAATACTATAACTATAATCGCGTACGCTAGAAATTAGATAGGAGGATTAGCCGTGGAGAAATTACGATTAATAGGAAGAATCCAGTGGTAGGATATTTCCCGTGGGAATTTCTCGATACATGTTTCCGTCATTTAATTTACTTTTCAAAGAAGCGAAGAAATTTTCTACTATCATCACGTAGAAAACAATCTGACTTCGTGACTTCATTTCACAAAAATTCCAACCCTTTTTTAATCATCCAATTCATTTTGTTCTTTTTATTTTTTATTAAACTGTACTTTGCTTGCATTTAACAAATTATTTATATTAATATATCATATTAAGATTATTTAATTAAATAATATCTTAAAATTTAAATTTAAATTTCGTGAAATAATAATAATTAATTAAAATCAATCAATAACAAACACAATACGCAATCAATCTGTCTTACCTTACTACCTAATTAATAATTAATGAAGTTGTCAATGAATTTAATCAGAACCGTCAAATTATACGCCGCTTTCTATACCGCGTTCCCTGGTGGATCTAATTATCGAACGCAGCCCGTAATTAATTCGATCAATAATTTGGTTCGCGATTCGTCAAGCACGATGGAATGCTCGCGATTATGCTCGTCGTTTGCGTCGAATTGAATAAATCCAGCGTCGCGAATTCGCGCGAGTCGATCCGATTTCACGCTCACTTACGGATCTCCTCGAACTGGTCGGGAATATCGAAAAATCGAGGAAAAAGCAGAGGAGGAACACGTTTTAATCCGTCGCTTGTCGATGCGTCGAACAATCTTTTAAAAACGCGTCAGATTTAATCCGAAAAGCGGGCCGAGAAAGAAAAGCCGACAATCTGGCGGTGGGATCGATGAGAATTAATTAAATCCGATTTTTCTGGCACGGATCGGGTCGGGTCGGATAGTAACACGTCAGAATTTCTTCTTTTTTCGCATTTGCGATAAAAACGAAGGGAACGTACAGTATCGAGTAAAAAATTTTCAAACTGCTCATTCCGACGATATTAATATTAAAAGTAATTTAGAAGCAAAATAATATAATTTTTGATCGTTAAATATTTTAAAATTTACTTAATAAAGTGAATGAGAATTCAAATTTTCCCGCGTAAATGTTTATATGAAAGTAGTAGAATATAGAGGATTAAGGGTAGGTGTCCTTTGAGGGGGTGGTAGCTGGAATGATTCTGAATAACTTTCTCCTTTAACAAAATGCTCTCGGAAGCTTAGTTTTTGAATTATTAATTAAAAACACAAGCGATAAAAGCGCACGTACTGCGCAGGCGCGGCCGCGGGAGTGTCGGCTATGAACCGAGCTCGACGCGCAGCCGAGTAGTTTGTTCGCGGCCACGGTCGAGCGCGGTTCTCGTAGCTGACACTCTCGCGGCTGAGCATGCGCACTATGCGCGCTCTAATTACTCAGTGTTTTTCGTTAATAATTCGAACAAATTAATAAAGGATACTCACCTGTATATAGCACCCTCTCTCCTACATTAGCATTTTCTCCGGGGACACCTATCATGCTCACAATCAGTACTGTAAGTACATGTGTTTCATTTGTAAGATCATTTCTTGAACCTTTTAATCCTGGGGATTTAAATTCAATTTTAGGCTGTATTAATTTTCATTTTCTATTTCTAAATTATCTTTTTTAATTTATGGAGATATTTTGTTAACATAATTTATTTACTTTAGAATAATTGCATAGGAAAAGGTATATAATTATTGACTGAAAAGTAGAAAATATAATACAATGAGTTTCTTACATAATAAATTATGGAAAAATAATTATATGAGTCAATTAATGTAAGATATAGGTATACAAGGATATTAACCCTAAGTTAAATGTATAATTTTTAAATAAAAGAGTTTCATGTAGGTTGCAGGAATAATTTTTAAATGGACAGTGTAAAATTTAGAAAATGAAAATAATATGGTATACATAATTAAACTAGAATTGTGGCTTTCTCCAGGGTCCGCCGTCTTGGGGGATCTCTCCATGGTCCGCCGTCCGAGGGTTTTTTATTATATTACAATATACGTTATTCTAACTCTGTTATATTATTCAAAAATCAGAAATTTTCCATCAATTCTAATTTATAAACTTGTATATCTTCTTCTACTTCTTGTACAAGAAAGAACCATGAACATATTTCATCTTCCATGTGGTAAAGATCGAAGTTAAAATAATTCGAGGATCATCCACGTTATCGTAAATGGCTGGAAAGTATCGTTATACAAATTCCAAGGTACTAGAAAGTTTTGAAACTTCTTCAAGAGCATATTCCCTCGATTGCGAACGACTTGAAAGTCAAGTCACACGCGATCCAAGTTAATTCCAGTCTTTGCGGTGCGATCATCCGCTAGATTCGAGCTCGTTTCGAAGGAAGCTCGCAGAATCCCGAGCAATTGGTCGTTGACACATTTTCTGGATAAATTTTAAAGCCGGCCAACCGGACGATTGACCTCGGTATTTATCGTGGCGCGTATTTTTGCATCGAAATTATTCGCAAAAATTTTACGTAACGCCCTTCTACTTTGAATGGTGAAGCAACGTTACGTAAGATAGATGGCAAATTTTGTCACGTACCGCGGAAGAATCTCGTTTTATTTTTTTGTCCTCGCCGATCATCAATTCCTCGTTCGCTTCGTTTATGCAAAATAATCGATTGACGGTGAGTTCTTGAGAGGGACCTTGGCACACGTTGCACGTGCACCTGTAGAATCCACTTGAGCTCGGTGTTTAAGGTGTGCAAAATAATCGATGACCCATTTCGATATGTTTCCTATCCCGAATCTCAGTTTATTTTAACCTTAGAACAGTAATAGAATTTTATATATCATAATATTATTATATGTAACACCAATTAATTAATTATTTTTCTGTATAAGGTCCAATAAGAAAATCAAAAACATGTGTTTATTTTTATCTACGTAAAGATTCATTCAGAAAAATTTGTCATTCGTAATCGATCCTTAATTACAGGCTATGCTTATGTCAGACGTCAATCATTTCTTCGCGATTAACTGGTAAAAAGCGCAACTATTCGCTTGAATCAGCATCAGCAAGTGTTTATACTTGATTCACGCGGAATTCCTTTGTCCTCGTATCATGTGAAAAATATTCGCAGGTTTCTCGGAAATGCAAAACGAGCAGTGCAGTTTTGTCGTCGCTCGAAAAGAAAAAAATAACTAATTAAAAAATTGCATTCCTAATAATTCCTACGCGCACGTTGACATTCCGTGACAAGAACTGCTAATTGTATCGGCGAACAGCTGTTCTCTAATTTTAGATAATCAGAAAAAATCATTTTTCAAATTCGAGACAATGAATAGCAGATAAGGGAAACGTTGATACAACTTGTAATCTTCTGCAAATGGAAATTCCAGACGGAAAAACGTTGAATACCGAACGTACATGTGCGAAGTAAACTTCCATGAATCGCGTTATCGAAACCTGTATTGTTTAACATTAATTAACTCGCAGCGAAATCGAGATTAGTCGCGCGATGACAGGGAAAGCTGGTTAGTCCGATAATTGATTCGGTAACCTCGTCAAAGTTGAACCAAAGCCACCTGCATTCAGTTAAACCAGCATCGAGTTGCATTGTCACACGATAATCTGTAGGAATGATTCATTTTGCTCAACTTTTTAATACTTTGATGGTCAGGAGCTTTATAATGTTTAAACTGACTGATAAAATTAATGCAGGGTGCATTCGCGATTAACCCTTTGGGGACGGTGCATTTTTAAGCTTGCACAGACTATTATTAATTTATAGTTCCATCCTTCAGAGCATATATTATAAATCCTCACCGTCTACACTTTAGCTGTTTTTTAAGAAAATGGGGTATTGATTTTTTTTAGCATAGATAGCCCTTGATCCTATCCCTTATCTCCTCCCTCCCCAGGTGTTACCCCCCCAACTAACCTAACCTAACCTATGAATTACTCATAGGATCATTTTAGGTTAGGTTAGGCTAGATTTTTGGGGGGAAATGATTTACTCACTGAGATCGGTGCAAAAATCACTTTTTAGACCATTTCAATTTGTGACCCTTGGGAGGGAGGGTTAAGGGGTAGGATGACCACCATTGGAATCGCCAGGTCAAAGGTTACCTATGGTAACAAAATCAGCTCGATGGGGGGGCACCCCATTTCCTTAAATGCAACCATATAATGCATTATGTATGGAATTATAAATTACTATGACAATTACGCTTGGACACACATATGGGTCGATCGATGACGATGGAATAGATTTGAAAAATGATGTCCGTCAAAATTGAGCAAGTTCAAGCGATCGCAAAAATGTAGACGGGAAACGGTAGTAGGAAGGAAGAAGGGCGAAGTCGAAGTGCAAGCATCGTCGGACAAAAGCATCCGCGTAAAATCATCGGCGCGGAAGCGAGTGGAACGAGACGGCGTGTGTCGTATTCGAGCGGAGGGCTCGTTCCCCTCTCGAGCTTTTGATCTGGAGCGCGTGCTGGAACGTCACCTGGAACGGCACGAGCCCCGGTGTGTTTCTCTCTTCGGGCAAATTGGAAACGTGGCAATCGAAAGCGAACCTTGACACCTTTCCACCGCCTACCTATCTCCGTCTTCCTCTGTCACGCCCGTCGCTGTCAGTCTGACCGTTTTTTCGAGAGGCAGCGCACTCGACACCAGGAATATACTTACGTATGTACATACATGCATGTACAGGGTGTGGCGAAAAACAAGTCCAAAGAGAATTTTAATTGCCTCCTAGAGATTAGCAGTGCCGTCATGCATTTGAAAGCACAGAAATGAAGTTTCGATGAATTCAACAGCGAAATTTTGGTGCACTTGTAAAAACGGTGCTTTTTCAGTGATTTTCATGATTTTTGAATATGTTGTAAAATTCAGCATTTTAAACAACATTTTCCTCTTGCAAAAATGTCGGATTCGTTTATTTTTGGAGATATAATATAAAAACTGTCAATATTATATAACGGGTGGGCTTAAAGATCAGATGCAATTGATTTGAATTATTTTTTATTTTGACTTGTGTGGCCACAGCATTCATTTTACCTAATCTAACTTAATCTACTGACTAGGTTAAAAATAATATAGAATTCCACATTTTTTAAATTCTTTTTCTCCAACCCCTATAAATTAGGTTAGGTTAGGTTAAATTAATATTTTGACTATCAGGTGACCATACTGTTCAAAATGATTGAAATGAGTTAATTAATATTTTTTCGCAAATATCTTTTAAATTAAGAGGAATGAAAGGATATCAAGTTTTATAATAAATATATTCAAAAATCATTGAAATTGATAAGGGAGAGCTTTTTCTGCAGATTTACCCAAATTTTCTGTTTTCAAAAAAGGCGTTGAATATTCAAAATAAATAAAATATTTTCGTATATTTTTGAACATACCGTGTATGTGTAATATGTATGTTGTTCTTCTCGGTCGACCGCATCAGCCAGCGGGGAAGTTTCTTAAAATAGATTCTAGTGCCGACCGGAGGTTGCATCCGCGTGCATGTGCACCCTCGGATTGTACACAGAAGATGAGACGGGTGCCACTCGATGGAGAGAGAGAGAGAAAGAGAGAGGGAGAGTGGGCGAGGATGAATGTGTCCGTTGTGATCCCGAGGCACGCGAGTCCCCGTTCAACACCGGGTACTCGTCTCGCGCTTAAGTGTGACAATCGTTTTTCCCTGTCCCAGGGTCGAGGAAGTTTTCTTTTCACCGAGACTTTGATGTTCTTCTTTCGTCTCCCGATGCAAATGCTTTTAGTGCATTCGTGGCTTGGATAGATTCGAATTTTTATTGGATTTTGATATAGATGCATTTCTTTTTTCATCAATACAACGATGCACTTCAAAAGTGCAATTGCACTACTTGCACAGTTAAGATACATTAGAGGGTGGGGGATTTGAAATTTTATTGGATTTTGATAATGATAGGTTAATTAACATTAGGTAATACTGAAAATTTCATGTTCGTATGTATGTGGTTTTTCATGGGTGCAACGATGCACTTTAAATGTGCAATTGCACTATTTGAATGGTCAGGGCACATCAGAGGATGAAGGACTCGAATTTTTATTGGATTTTGGTAATAATAGATAAATTAATTTGGGTGATACTGGAAATTATATTTTCGTATCTATTTGGTTCTTCGTGGGTGCAACGATGCACTTTAAAAGTGCAGGTGCACTATTTGAATGATCAGGGTGGGGAATTCGATTTTTTATTGGATTTTGATAATGATAGATAGATTAAAATTCGATGACACTGGCAGCTCTATTTATAGATGCATTTGTTTTCTTATGAATTTAACGATGCACCTCAAAAGTGCAGTTGTACTACTTGAACGGTCAGGATGCATTAGAGGGTAGGGTATTCAAACTTTTATTGCATTTTGATAATGATAGGTGAATTAAAATTGCGTAACTGCAGATTTTATTTTCGTATGTGTTTGGTTCTTGATGAGTGCAACGATATACTTCAAAAGTGCAGTTGCACTTCTTGAATGGTCAGGATGCATTAGAGGGTGGGGTATTCAAACTTTCATTGCATTTTAATAATAATAGGTGAATTAAAATTGTGTGATATTGCAGATTTTATTTTCGTATGTTTGGTTTTTGATGAGTGCAACGATGCACTTCTCGAACGGTCAGGATGCATTAGAAGGTGGGGCCTTCGAACTATTATTGGATTCTAACAATGATAGGTGAATTGAAATTGGGTAATAGTGGAAATTTTAGTTTTTCATGAATGTAAAGATGCACTTGAAAAATGCAGTTGCACTCTTCAAATATTGAGGGTGCATTTGAATATGGAAGGATTCGAAGCTTCAACGAATATTGCATATGTAGTAACCGTTGTTTGTATATATTTATTGTTTTTTGACGAATGTAACGATGCATTCATAAAGTGCAGTTGCACTGTTCGAACACTCAGAGTGCAACGAGCTTTAGAACGATGCACTTATGAAGTAGGTACAGTTGCACTCCTTTTTTTAATGGAACCATTCTATTTATATCAGTCGATATATTTTTGCTCAGTTTTCTAGTAAAATATTAGACAATTTTCATAAAAAATAGGCATAAATTGGAACTTTTAATTTCACCCTTTTAATACAAATTATTAAATGCCCTCCAAGTGCGCCACTCAAACTTCAAGAACTCTTTCCACCTCTTCAGAGTGTACGATTGCCACTAAAAAGAAACGTGTCAAATACTTTTTTTAAATATTACATCATACTAAAAGGACATCAATATTAATCAAAGGTTCAATTTAGAACCCTATCATACACCTGGCAATATACTTTAAATTATTAGCAATATTATAATTTTTTCTTAATTATATTTTTATTATCTTCTAAGTTTCATTTGTAATTTAACATGCATTCTAAAATTATAAAAATTAATTTATATTTGAAAAATCAAATTCTTGTTCGAGAACCTTGAAAATCCACAGATCCGCGTCTAAAGTCATCACCGATGACTCGATTCGCGTGTGAAAAAAAGACTAGCCCCGATGTGTGTCGTACGTGTTCACCCAAGCATTTTACCACCCCCTCTCGCCCGTTGGTCCCTTTCACGTGTCCCGGGCCACTTGTGTCCGTGGTGTTCCGTCTCCCTGACCCGTCCACGTCGCTTTTTCTCGAGGCAGCCGAGAGAGGAACGTGCGAACGCAGCCTCGCAGACAAGGTGAGACAGCCACTCGTCGTTATTTTTTACGCCCACCCTCTGCTCTTCCCCCGTCGGGTTGCATTGTTCCCGACCCGGTATCGGCGCTTGTTAATTGGGAGAAGGATAATTAGCGTTCGATTAGGCCGGGTCGCGTGGCTCGATTCAATAGACTAAGGATGATCACAATGGGTCGCGAGTGTTCTCTCGTTCTCGATAGGCGGTTGTAACGTGCTTCCGATTCGATGGAAACTGGGTCGACGTATTTTCCCGGGTAAATCGTAACCCTTTCCTTCGATACCATGTTTCGTGCGTCTTCCATGGGGTTCGGTGCCATCTTCATTTATGAAGGGCCTAATAGTGTGGATATGTTTGGGTGGAATTGAAATTATTTATTTTCATTTATTTATGTATTTTTTCTTGAGCTTAGTGGTTAACACTCTGAACAATATTGGGTGTACGAATTAATTTGGTGCCTTTAGCACTACGCCTTCTTAATTATTATTTTAATTACTATTTACATATTGAAATTTCTATGATTTCTTAAAAATAAATCTTCAATTAAAAAAAGAGGGGTGGCACAGAAATAATTTGTAGAAAATTAAATTAAAATTGAGGCTCTCTCCATGGTCCGCCGTCCAAGGGTTAACCACTAAATATCAATGTAGATTTTAATTTATAACGAAGTATAGTATTAACTGAAATTATTTTTCTAACAAAGTTTCTAACTCTTTTCCTAAGACGTTTTATGAGAAATTTGCAAATCAATTTAAAGGAAATAACGAAGAATTAATTCTGTCGTTAAATGAAAAATTTGCATAGACGAAGCTGTATAATTCAGGTGATTTCCAAGTTGCATAAGATCGCGAAAATATGAAAAAATTCATTTCAATTAAAAAAAAAAGGAAATGTGCAGAATTAATTTGTAGAAAATTAAATTAAAATTGAGGTTCTCTCCATGGTCCGCCGACCGACGCGACGGTTAACTTCTAAATATCAATTTAGCTTTTAACTTATAACAAAGTATACTATTAACTGAAATTATTATTGTATTTTATGTCCTAATTGTTTCAAATCTTGCTTCTAAGATATTTAACGAGAGTTTGCAAGTCAGTCTAAAGGAAGTAACGAAGAGTTAATTCCGTCTTTAAGTGGAAAATTTGCATAGACAAAGCTGCATAATTCAGGTGATTCCCAAGCTGGATAGAAACGCGACTTTTTCTACGGATATTCCGCGACGGAACGATCGTCCGCGCGGTTCAATAAATGCGCGAGGCCATATTCATCTCGCGACGCACCGAGCCAATAGAATTAATTTGCAAATTTATCCGCGACGCGAGGTTTCCTCGCATTCAATGAAAGTGAAATTAAGTCCGGTTCATCGAGTTGCTCGCGAAGCTTGTTAAACGACTCGTGGCATGCGTGAAACGAGTTCCTTTTTTTCTGCGAACGAGGAAGGTTAGTAGGTTCTGTGTCGCGTGGGTCAATGGTGACCCAAGATAGCTTAACATCCTACTAATTAAGGGGAACTTTGCATATACCGTCCTCTGTGAAGAGTTCTGCATTGTAAAAACTTTTAATAATTATTCCAAAAATTTCGAGATGAATAATTCTAATTTAAAGAGCTCTATTTATATAGATGTATTTGTTTTTTCATGAATGCAGGGTGCATTAAGGGGTGGGGGGATTCGAATTTTTATTGAAATTTGATAATGATAAATAAATTAAAATTCGGTGATACTAGAAATTTTATTTTCGTATTTGATTTTCATGAGTGCAATGATGCACTTCAGAAGTGCAAGTGCACTACTTGAACGACCAGGATGCATTAAAGGGTGGGGAATCCAAACATTTGTTAGATTTTATTAATAATAGGTAAATAAAAATTGGGTGATACTAGGAATTTTGTTTTTGTGTATATTAGGTTTTTCATTAGTGCAACGATGCACTTCAAAAGTGCAGTTGCACTACTTGAATAACCAGGAAGCATTAAAAGGTGGAGGAATTTGAACTTTTATTGGATTTTGATAATAATAGATAAATTAAATTTACATTTTAAAAGTTATTAATTAAAAACTTTTAATAGTTATTGCAAAAATTGTCGAAATGATTAAACAATTGTCTTCCTCTTATTCGTTAAATTATTAACAACTTCCTCTTTGTGTTTTCAATTTCCATCACGAATCGCAAGCCATTTGTTCCCGGATGTTCTTCAAAGTTCCCCGTAAATTTTGCTCAACGTATCGAAGGAATTGTGTAAGAGGATAAACAAGCGACGAAGTGAGCGTTCAGCTTTCAATAATAATTTCATTTTGTCCTTGTTCACAAGAAGATATTGACGCTCGTGTTTGCAAGAGGTGAACACGCGGTTATTTGTATTCCGAAAGCTTCTCTCGAGTCCCTTGATTTAGCACTAATAAATATTCATTGACGTACTTGAAACTGACCTCAGAGAATTGAAAAGCATTATTGCGTGTATACTTATTGAAGATTAACCGCGATTATTCGTTCGCAGCTGTGTACACTTACGAGCAACCAAGGCTTCCTCAGAGAAAATATGTAATGGTTCAGGTTCCACGCCTTTCCCCTTAGGCAACCCCCGGGGAAAATGGCAATATAAAAAGGGGCCCTATAAAGGGGCAGGTGGAGTGTTATGGCTATTGTTAATTCATTAATTTTTTAAAGTAATCTAACAATCAAAAATATAAAAAATAAAAATGAGGTATAAACAATCTACAATTCTTAATCTATTTCGAAAAATGACAATGTGGAGAAGGGGTCCTATATAGGCTAAGATGGGGTGTTATGGCTATTGTAAATTCATTTATTTTTTAAAGAAATCTAAAAGACAAAAATGGAAAAACAAACCAGGTATAAATCATCTACGATTCTTAATTTATTTCATTTTAATTTGTCCTTTGTAAATAATCTCATTAATATTGTTGTTTTAAAGTGTCATTTTTGGCCATTACACCCCATGGGTGGGATAATATAGCCAGTACTACAATGAGTTATGCTCATAATAGTTTTTTATTATAATTTTTAGTATTTCTTTAATAATTAAAGATTATAAAAATTTCTCAATCAGTTGATTGACATTGCAGTTATATTATTTGAGCAGAAGGTTCGTAAAATATGTTTGCTCTTCGATATTGCTTCCCGTTGCGGAGGGAAAAAATTGGAAACAGAAGGTTGCAGTATCGTGGATGGCAGATATTTATCTGCTATTGGGATCAGAGGACAGGGTAACTGTAAGAAGAAATGCTTCTCTGCAAAACGAGCTGTCGATAACAGTGACCTGGGATCGTTATGCCACGTTTTCTTGTACTTGGATCTTCTTTTTGTGATCTGTTTTCATCGATAAGATCCTCTTCTTCATTACTTTCCGACTGTGTCTGATACGTCCTGAAAAAAGTCAGGGAACCCTTAAGCCTTGGAATAATGTGAAAGCATTCTAATATTTGAAAGCTCGTTTCTATTTCATTCAAGATTCATTTAAAGATTTATTATTCGGTGTTTTATTTACGAATCTTTTTGTGCACAGAAAGAAATCGTAGTTTTTCGGATTTTTATTTGTATTTGAGAGATGAAGTAACGCAGCTGCGATGCAAATTCTACAAATTCCATTCGTTGAGCGGCTATAACACGTTTTTATGTAGACAACCGAGAAATAAAGTTTATATTTACACTTAAAGAAGATTGCTTTCGTTTGACACCTTGGAGAATTAGCACGTCGTTAAAATTAACTCGTTAAATTCCTTATAACCGATCCGGATGATTTAAAAATATATTCTTGAAATTGAGCTATCTTTATAAATTCTATTCTAGGCATTTTTTATTTTTATTAACCTTTGAATAACGGAGCGTGGGTCAATCGTGAGCCAAACTTGCAAAATATATACAAGGATATTAATTCTAACAATAAGTCAAGTGTATAATTTTGAATTGAAAGAGTTTCATATATTGGAGGAATAATTTTTAACGAATTAGTGTAAAATTAAAAAAGTGAAAATAATATGAAATATTAGGGTTAATACTAGGGAAATACTAGGTCCGAGGGTTAATGATCATAAATATTGTTGAAATTTTCCCAAATTTAATTTAACCAACTATAAGTATAAATAAACTTTAATTATCTTCATTAACACTAGGACCTAATTGTCTAGAAAGGTCAATGGAACAAAATAGAACAAAAAATAACTTAATCATTCTTCTAATTTCAAATGAATAAAATCTAATATTTATCTCTGATCGTCCCAGTGATTCCATCCGTTAATTAGTAATTAAGAAGTCAGCTAACAGAATCTTCCGCTTAATTCGAGCGATGCGATACAATTAAAGGATGAATCTGTAAGAGGGTACAATTTGTCGAGGGTGATAAAACGGCCCGATAAGACGGGTGTCCAGAATCGCAAGGACGATTTCATTCGAGATGGAAAGATTAAGAAGTGGAACGCGCCCCGAGGAACGGTTTCGCTAAGTATGCGCGTTAGCCAGCCAATTTTCAAGGGTGGCTATTCGAACGTTCAAGCCAGGATATGTATACCGATCACAATTAAGATACTAACGCTGCTCCTTCGTCGACGACTTTTGCAGCTCGTTTAAGAGAGAAATCGCTTCCCCGCACGCGTCAAACTCTGTAATGTAAATTGGCTCCCGGTATCTTGCCATAGGGCAAACATTTGGATTTCCATTAGCGTTGATGATAGTATAATCGTGTTTGAAATTAGAATGAATATTAAGCAATCATTCTTGGGAAATTTATTATATTTTCATATTTTAATTGAAGAATTGAATACAAGAACCAGGCAGTTCCATTTTTGGTAGAAATTCAAATTTTATTAAATGTTTAAGAAAAATATTTGTAAACAATTTTTTGAAGTCCTTGCAAAATTATAAGAAATGGAGGTGTTTGGTTTTTGCATCCAAATCGTTAATTAGCATGCATTGCAAGAAGCCTTCAAAGTATCAAAACGCTGTTATTTGCTGAGTATTTTTGAACTGACTAATTACAGTCTAAAATAACATCCTCTTAACCCTTTGACTGCTATGGACGCACATGTGCGTTAGGTGCAGTAGATCTGCGTCCATAGTTTGCATATTAAATAAATCAATGCATATTACTAATTACACACCATATGTTATCAGATTATAATATGATAAAACAATAAGAAAAATAAATTAAGAAATAAAATGAAATAAAAAAACAATGGTAAGTGTTGTTGATTCAATTCTTATTTCGTATACATAGAACGTTGAAGCCTATAGTACTCAGCAGTCAAAGGGTTAATCATAGTCAAAAATACCACCCTTTCATTCAATTTTTCCATTGTCCTTCACATTTTCAAATAACCATGAAAATTATCCTCAGGAATGCAAATGAAGTAACCCCTCGGATTACCAAATTTTCCATAAATACACCCCTTGGTGGTGTTCCTGAATCTTTTAACGAATGGTTTGCCATTCGAATGCAAACGTAGACATTGTAAACGAAGAATCTAATGTAATTCCAGGGAGGGCGAGGGTGGCGGCGGTGGCGGTCGTTCTGTGACAAACGCTGGTGGGGGTGGAGGAGGAGGAGGTGGAGGTCGACGGGCACCGAGTTTACGGCTGGTGAACGGAAGAGCGACTACAGGGATCAGTTTGCACACCAGCAGCACAGAATCCGTTCGTTCACCCCATTACCACCTCGGCCAGCAACAAGGCGGCAACAACAATAACAATAACAACAACAACAGCAACCATAATAATAATAATAACAACAATAATAACTGCCACGCCGGTAATAACCCCGCCACGAACAATTATCCACGGCTTAACAAAGATGACAGCATCAAGATCAGCATCGAGAACACGAACACTTGCACGGACAGCCTCGTCACTGCTCTAGACGACGAGACATTGCTCATCACCGATTTCGTGGCCGACCAAGGTGAGTTGTTTATTTTGTTTATTTATTATTTTTATTTTGGAAAAAATTGATTGTGGAGTTTCAGGCATTTTTAATACAACAGAGTGTATACAGAACATCTGAAACATGTATACATACTAGGTAAAGCAAAAAAGATATTTTATTTATTTTTTATTTTCATTTTGAAAAAAATTGATTGTGGATTTTTAGGCATTTTTAATACAGCAGAGTGTACACAGAACATGTGAAATATTTATAGTAGGTAGAACAGAAAAAGATATTTTGTTTATTTATTGTTTTCATTTTGGAAAAAATTGATTGTGGATTTTTAGACATTTTTAATACAGCAGAGTGTACACAGAACATGCGAAATGTTTATAGTAGGTAGAACAAAAAAGATAAATTGTAACTCTTCAGAATGCTTAAAATATGCAAAAGATAATGGACGGTATGAATAATAAAAATGAAGTTAAAAGTAGAAGCATTTGAAAATATTTAAAATAGTAAATACTTTGTTGAGTATAAATAATTCAGTCTTACTTTTTAGACTTTAGTCTAACTTATCTTTACTTAATTGCAAAGTTTAAAATTTAGAAAAAAATAATAATTTGTTAAGTAAATTACTTTTTACCGTAAAAGAAAATTATAATAAACAGTATGGAAATTTGTTTAATATTTTGATGGTGGACCATGGAGAGACCCTTAAGACAGTGGACTATAAAGAAAGCTATTATTTATATTTAATTCATAATGCATTTTTTAACCCTCTATCAGCGGGCCATGGAGAAGCCCTAATTTCATTTTTTAAACTGTACATTGTCCTTTTAAAAATTATTCTTCCAATTCAAGAAACTCTTATTTAAAAATTGTACATTTAATTTTGAATTAAAATGAGGTAAAGATAATACTTTTATTTATTCATATTAGTTAATATTTTATAAGAAGGTTCAACTGCAAAAACTCCACAATCTATGAATCTTTTGCTACCTACATCTATGATAATATAACAGCAAAAGAGTATATTAATTAAAACTGTAATAGAATATAAATTTTCTTAGATAGCATTGATAATTTTTTCAATTTTGATATAAAAGGACTAATTTTGAGACTTTTCACAAGTCATAAAAGTATAGAAATTTTCATTTATGGAGGATATTTGCCAAACAAAGAGGACTTAGGAGTCAGATTCAATATTTAGATGGAAAGTTTAGAGTGCTGTCAGGATTGTATGAAAACCTACACCTCTAGTTTCGTCCGCGGGCATTGAGTTACAGTTTGAATCTTCCCCGGGCGGAAATTTAATTGGCCAGCTTGCGACAGATACTCTTCACGTTTTCACGCGAGATTTGCGACGTGTTCGCTGGAAAAGCTGGAAACGTTTGTCACGTTGTTGCACGATTCACAAAAGTGATTTAATAGCGGTATGAGCAAGCTTGACGTCAATTAGCTTAATGCCCGTTCTCTCACTGCATTTAATCCCTTTTATGTCCTTTTTTTTTCAACTGCAAATAAAAGTTGAGCAAACCACTTCACGCGTGTATTTAAAAAACAGTAATTTTTTGCATTTTCAACGTTATCACACTTTCTATTTGCATTCATGTCCCTTTATTGTTTTTTAATTCCTTTTGATTCTCTTTCCAATTTTAAATTAAAAAATTCATTTCTTAATATTCTTATTAAAATAGGCTGTTATAAATTACGACAAGCAAAAGGTAACAATAATTGCATTAATAGGTAGCATTAGACACCTACGTTTCCTCCACTTATATATCAAGCTCATTTAGTGTAACACATAATGACACCCACACGTGTGGATCCAAACACGCCAGGAATTATTACCAAGATGTACGATGTGTCATCGATGCAATTTAACCTTTTTTTCGCTGTATCCATGAAACAATGTTTCTTAGGTGATCACATCAATGAAATTAGAAAAATTAAAGGATAAATTAGGTGTTAGGTGATGAGGTAATAATACGAATTCAACATTGAACTTGAACGATCTTTAGAAATTCTATAAAGATACATTTTATTTTTATAGAAAAATTAATAATTCTTTATTGAAATGTGTTTACAAATTTTTTCACACATTAACACTTTGACTGCGACATTAAAGACTTTCATTATATTTTTATCCAATTTCAAATATCTAATACGAGTGTTTCTAATTAAGTAAGTCAAAGAATTTTTAATAATATGAGTGATGGATAGAAATTCAAACGTCACCCATATATGGGTCAAACGTGTTAAATTATTCATAATTTGATAAGTTTTTGTTAAAATACGGTATGTTTATATTTTCATAAATGATTTTCATTGAAACCTAGAGTTCGTGTATTCCGGTTCGAACAGAAGTGGTGAATTTAAATGTGGTGCACGCGTTCTAGCGAAAATATGGAGCAATGCCATGGAGCTCGTTTATTCGTCGACAAATGCGCGTAACGAGCCCATTATCGGTTGTTGCGATATAGAAGAGTAATCAAAAGTGGCTTGCCATTCGGTCTACGTGGTTTACGAGCACGTGACAGTCAGCTAAAGCACGAAGAAATAAAGTTCTTTCGATGATAATCAACATCTTACTTAACACTCGATAAATTCTCGGTTCACAACTTAATCCTTAATATGTTAATGATCGATTACATATTTCTAATTCCCACTGATACTTTTTTTCCTGATTATAGAAACACATAAATTTTCAATATCAAGCTTTTCGAAAACCTGTGAATAATTTTTAGAAATTTTAATTATATGATTATTAATTTGAAGTCTCAGAATAAATTTCCTTAATTAGTTGAATAAAATTAAATCATAATGTATGCAAGAAGTTAATAAGTTTATTTTGTGTAAGCAAAGAGATAAATTTCAAATGATTATACACTGAAATGAAGTTGTCGTAATTAGAATAATTAGCAACTGAGTAATGTGTGAATTTTTCTTTTTCCTTAATTATACATGTATACAAATCATTAGAATAATCGGAGGATAATCTAAGTCTTATACGATTTATTTATGAACAACTATGGTAATTTTCTGTTAAATATGATGATTTTTAAACGTCATCGAGTGTAAAATGTGTGAATCATAGAGTTTGTTTTCTATGGTTGATCAGTCCTTTCGTAAGAATCGATTAACATTACTGGTATCCACGTTTGAATTTACTGTCATTAAAAATGATTTGTTTAACTGGAGGTTTTAATAAATCATTTATTCATGAAGACTATGTACATATTTGCGATAGTTTAAACGCACTATAATTAGTCAATACGAACGAGCCTTGAAAATATTCACAAACATTTTTATTTTTTATCAAGAACCAAAATAAATTTCAAAATTTCTTTTTTTTAATTATCAAAATGTATTTTAAATTGTTTAGAGATGAAAGATGCTAATTATATTACATATACTAATTTATTTTTCATTTTTCAAGTATTTTAAAACAATAATTTTCCAATATAAATGAACGAAATCGATTTGTTTCAATTTCTAGAAGTTTTATAGTTTTCTTTTGAGAATCAACGTTCTCAGCATTTGTTCAACCGCAGAGCAACGTAAATCTCACATAAAGGACATGAATCATTCAGTTATCAGCTGTGTATCAAACGCAACAATGAATATACGTAACTGGAGATTATTAAAGCTTGGGTTAATTAAATGTTACGCAGGAAAAAGAATGGCGTTTGAGCACAGTAAAGGAGTCGTTTCTATGTAGATTTCTTCTTGTATGCGATAATTTATTTACGAATTACCTATAGCAAAGTTCATTGATAAAAATCGTAAGGAAAGAAACACTTCGTATCTCCAAGGTCGTGTTACAGTGTTTTGGTCGAAATTGTGATTATGATTAACTTTTTATCAATTTATTTTCTGTTTTATTTTAATACGTTGAATGCTACACTGAAAATGGGTATTTGTAGTGGGACGTATTGAAGTTTTAATTATTGAGAATAGGAATGATTCATTTTCAAATTTCAAAATTTAAGCTTTCTATTTGCTATTTTACATTATTTTTACAATAGGGTAATTTATACAGTTGCCATTCCTTTTCCTAGAAAAGTAGAAAATATAATTTAATGCATAATCAAAATTTTTCAAAATAATAGTGGTGGGGGAAATTTTTTTATTTAACCCTTTCAAAAAATCAGTTCAAGTGCGCCCCATTACCGGGGACAGTTATTTCTCCTCCAGGTGAATCTGGAAATTATCTGGAATTATATAAAAATCTGTTTATATAATTTATTATATAAACATAATAAACTATAATTCTATTTAGAAGAAAAAGTATTTGAACTGTGAAAGATAATGATATTTTATTATTCAACAGCGGAGCCTGAGTCAATCGTGACCCATATTTACAAAATATATACAAGGAGATTAAGTTAAAATTAAATGTATAATTTTTAAACAAAAAAAGATAATATGAGGTACAAAATTAAATCAAAATTGTGGCTCTCTCCATGGTCCGCGGTCCGAAGATTAAAAACGCATTATACTTCGTACTTTTTTAGGATAGAAAAATTATTTTATACGTTATCCTAGCAATGTTATTTAAAATAATGTTTCGTTACTTTTTATTTTTAAATTATTTAGGCAAGTGTTAAATTATTTCAACGTGTTAATTAAAATCTGAAGTATGTGTACAAGTAATCACTTATTAATCGTTAGTTTTCAATTCAAAATTGTGAAAGTGTGAAAGGGAAATGACGAAATTCTTCAAAATCCTCCGAACACCTCCAAACTCATGCAACTTGAGCATTAATGTGCACCTCAACTTCTGCATACTTTGAATTCCCCGAACGCTCCTTAAATATTTCACCTGTTATGACTCACAGAAGCACTCAACCATGAAATTCCGGGAATCCTTCAAAATCCTCTGAGGTCCTTCATACTTCCGAAACTCATCAAATTTCGCTTATATTAGCAACAAAACAAGCCACAACTTTCACACCTTTTCAATTTCCGAGCTATCTACTCGATTATTCTATCCATTAATCCACAAAAGAACTGGAAATTCAATTTTTAAATCCCTGAAATCCTTCAAAATCCTCTGAGATCTTGTAAACTTCTTAAGCTCTTCTTGCCCCACAACTTTCACACCTTTTCATTCTTTGATCCATCTACTCGATTATTCTATTCATTAATTCATAAAAACACTCGAAATTCAATTTTCAAAATCCTGGAGATTCTTCAAAATCCTCTGAGGTCCTTCACAGTTCCTAAACTCGTCAGATTTTGCCTAACAGGAAAATAAACCACAACTTTCACACCTTTTCACACCAAGCCATTTACTTAATTATTCACAAAAGCACTCGAAATTCAATTTTCAAAATCCTGGAAATCCTAAAAATCCTCCACTTTTTAAACTTTTCAAACTTCGCCAAATGAACCATAATCCTCACAGCTTTCCATTCTCGAAGCACTCTGTAGAACTATTCCATTATACTATTAATTCGCAAAGGCACTCGAATTTCTGAAATATTTCAAAATCCCAGAAGGTGATCCAAGCGAAACAACACGCACCCACAAGGGAAGTTCGGTAACTCGAAAATTCCAATTTTTTTAAAACAAGTAAAGCGCAATTTTTGTTTTTGGCCCAATTTCAGTTCTTCAGGGTGGAAACACCCCCTGAAGGTGGATATGTTTTTCCATATTTCTCTGTATACCTTTAAAACTATCGTAGATACAAAAAAATGATTATAATAAACATTGAATGGTTTTTAATGCTCTATAAAACGAGGCGATTAAATTGATAAAAATTCTTCGTTTAAATAAAAAAACTCCCCCCATCACTGTTATTTTGAAAACTTTTGAATTCTCTGCCACGTCGAAAAATACGTAGAACCTCATAATAAATGCAAATATGTATGCTAAATTTGCCCAACAAAGTCGTATTTAACTAATTTTCACCGATACGTGCACTTTGAACGATGCGTTATCACTTGTATAATTATTATAATCATTGTTTTATATCTACGATAGTTTCAACCTTCTATCTACCTTCAGGGGGTGTTCCACCCCGAAGAACTGAAATTGGGTGAAAAACAAAAATTGCGCTATACTTCTCTCGGGGTCCCCTACAAATCTGAAAAATTAAAAAAAAATCGGAATTATCGAGTTACCGAACTTCCCTCGTCAGAGTGGTGAAAACAGTGGCGGACGAAGCGATCGGTCGCGGCGTCGCGCGGGTGTGCTTCGTTTGAAATATCGCGGGTGATAATTCGACCGTCGCGGGGGGGGAGGGTCAAGGTTGACATTGGTAGATTGTCGTGGTTATTTGCATGTGTTCGTCGTTGGAAAGAATGGAAACCGAACGAAAGCACGCTGGTCGCCGTGGTCGGCGTAGTCGGTTCGACAATAAAACCGGTCACCGTTTCTCTCTCTTCTCTTCGTCTTCCTCCGGCTTTCGCCTCGCGTGAGGAGTCCCGCTTCTTTTTACCCGGGTCTTCACTTCGTCATTAGTCAACCTCTGCACCGGGGACCAGTTACACGGTAAACGGGGCCAGGTATCCTTCCTCCTCGACGATCCTCGTGCTTGGCTTGACGGGCGATGGCCGACGATGCGGCGCGTGTCAGCAAACTGAACGAGCTGAAGAGACCGTTGCTACGAAAGCAATCCGACGCTGATAGCAAGCCGAAAGGCTGTAGAAAATTCATCGCCAGTTGGCCGGAATTGTCTTACGCGCGTAGAAACTTGAAATCTGGTGAGTCTTCTGGGAGATCGCTCTTCTGGGTGGTTAGGAAAGCTGAGGAACCTCAGGGATATTTTGGTGAAGGTTTTCATACCTTCGTCGATATTAGTATTTTTATTTTCTTTGAGAAAATGAAAATTTCTTGATATTTTGATGGTTGATTTTTAAATTTGCTTTTATCATTATTTAGTCTGTTCGTTGTGATTTGTATTATCTATAGAAAGTTCGATAACATATTCGTTTTTGGAGATAAATTGTAAAAGTTGATAGCATTTTATTTATTACACGTTGTAGAGAAATTATGAAGATAGTTGAAATTTCATCAAGAAAGATCCATTCATTTTTATCCTATTTATCGTTAGAGTGATTTATATTATCTGTAGAAGATTCGAAAGCATATTAGTATTTTAAGATAAATTGTAGAAATTGATAGCATTTTATTTATTACACGTTGTAGAGAAATTATGAAGATAGTTGAAATTTCTTCGAGGAAGATCCATTCATTTTTTATCCTATTTGATGTAATTTGTACTATTTATAGAAGGTTCGATAACATATTTGTATTTTAAGATAAATTGTAAAAATTGATAGCATTTTATTTATTGCACGTTATAGAGAAATTAGAAGGATAGTTGAAATTTCACGAAGGAAGAATTCATTTGTGATGTCATTTTTATTTGGGATATGAATTTGAGGTTCTATTGTGTTTTTGTTTGATGTATCATTGAATTCGTAAAAAGTTTTACATATGTAAACGAATGTGTGAGTCAACCGTATCTAATTTGTTACAAGGTAAGCATTACAATGATTTAAAAACTGTAAATGTATACAGTAAACAAAGTTGAATACACAGCTCAAACAATCAGATTGAATCATCAAGAATAACAGGAATATGTAATGAACCCTTGGACGGCGGACCATGTAGAGTGCCCTAATTTTAACTTCATTTTTTAATTCTACACTCTCCAATATATGAATTATTAAAACAGTGAAAAGATATATCTCTTTCAGCTGATCAAACCTAATTTTTGAATAATTGGGGCTCTCTCAATGGTCTGCCTCTGTCGACCTCGGACAGCGGACCATGGAGAGAGCCCTTATTTGAATTTCATTTTAATATTCTAAATTTTACACTGTCGCTTTAAAAATTATTTGTCCATTATATGAAACTCTTTCGTTTAAGAATGATACATTCCTGTATAAGTTTGGGTCTCGATTAACCCAAACTCTGCTGTTCAAGGGTTAATAATAAACACATGGGAGCAACTATATCACCCGTCTAATAATAATTATGATAACATATCTTTTTTTAATCATAGAATATTGAATCCATTCGATGTTTAATCGAAGTTGAAAACTTTTGAAAGTGTTCGAAAAACTTGCTATCCTTGATAATAATTTTGTACCGACTTAGAAAACAGAAATTGTTTTGTTGCTCGTGGGAGGAAATAAAAAAAGCATGTTTACGTTTACTTCCGCAGAACACTCTATTCTAATAATACAATATTTACATAATAAAAATTGATGAGAAACTGATAATTTAATATTAATTCCTGTGTTTCGTCGTTGAATCGATATCGATCGAACGTTCGGTCCGCAACAATGATTCGCCTGGCGCGAAAATTGTCCTCGCAAGAAGTCAGCCTTCTCTCGGCTAACTGTATTTAATCGAGTCGAACGGTGCTTCGAGGTTTTTACGTTTCACGTGTATGCACGCTGCGTTTGGGAAGCTGGAATGTGTTCGCGTGTTCGCCGAACCACCATGGGTGCACGCTCTCGAAATGCACTCCGTTTCTCCGACTGAACTAGAACTCCGAGTACAGGATGTAGAGCACCGATTAGCCTTGCTGGTGTAATTGTCTTGTTTTAATAGACAAAACAAGTTTCCATACTAACCTGATTTAAAATTCACCAATCCACAACCTTTACCGTTTCCATAATACAATTAACACTGTTATTAAACTGTTTGCAAGACATACTTGAAACACGTTTGATCGATTAAATCGATCAAATTGTTCGAAGGTAGAATTCACGAACAAACAGGTCTCTTTGAGTTTATTCAACGAAGATGGATCGACGTGTCATGTTTAGCAAACTCGTCAGCTCGATGCACCAGCTAATGAAGTTCGTGCAAACATTGCGTCAGGACGAGTTTGTTCTTAAGGTTTAATTACTGTTGAAAGGCATCCTGTGGGTTCTTTAATTATTGGCATTTGAAATTTTGCAAAAATTATCATTTTCTTATTACTTTTGAAATTTTTCAAAAATTATCATTCTATCACTGTTGAAATTTTTCAAAGATTATCACTTTCTTATTAGTGCCAAAAATTTTCAGTAATTATAACTTTCTTATTACTGTTGTCATTTTTTAAAAATTTGATATTATTTAAAATATAAAAATCATTTTCATATTACTGTCAAAATTTTTCTAAAAAACTAAAATTCAAAAAATTTAATTAGGGAGATTTTTTATCACTACTGATAAGGGGAATTTTAATTTTGTTTCAGGCAACGAGATGAATTACAAGGGCAGCGGGAAGGTCCACTTCGGAGTGGACGATGTGTCCCTCTACGGGACGCCGAAGGAGGAGCCGGGCCCGGGACTTCCGGGCCAGGAGGTGAAGCAGAGCTTCTTGAAGAATCAGCTTCAGGCCCTGTTCCAGCCTACGGACAACAAGTTGGCCATGAAGCTATTCGGTAGCAAGAAGGCTCTGATGAAGGAACGGATCAGACAGAAGGCTGCAGGTCACTGGGTCATCCATCCTTGCTCCAGTTTTCGGTGAGTCCTTCCGTAGATATCAAACTACTTCGCCTTGACAGGCGATATCGATCGCTTTAATTCTCCAACTCGATAGATTCGAGCTACGGTACACCCTTTATGGTCTTAGGCCACTCTTTTTTTAAAAAAAGAAAAGCGGTTTTATCTTGATGATAAAAAGGACTTACAGAGAGCAGAGGTAAGACTTGTGTCGCGGTTTCGGTAGATTAGGATCCTTTATCAAAGAAATCTTCAAAGGATACGATATAAAATTTCTTGCATCTTAATTACTTTGCTTTTGATTAACTCTTGGACGGCGGACCATGGAGAGAGCCACAATTATAATTGAATTCCATAATTTGTATTATTCTCATTTTCTAAAGCCAGGTTCTGTTGTTCAAGGGTTAAAATCGAAATCATAATTAGTTTAATAACATCTCTGTTAACGATACAATTAATTAATTACCCATGTATTGTATCCCGGTATAATTATGGCGGAATTTCCTGGAAAATTATCATTTCACAGCCCAGTCTGGTGTCTTTTCAATCGAAGTAAAAATCGAATTACATCTCGTGAAGATGATTAATTTGCTTGTAGAACAGTTGCCGATGTTAATTGAAAGCCACGCTTTCGATCGCTAACGAACAGCAAAATTTTCGAGGATCGGTGTGCATATAGTCCGCTCTTATCTGTCCTAATTACCAATTAAAACGTCTAATTAAAGTACCTTACGCGATAGAACAGATCCGAATCGAACGAAATGTTGCGTCGAAAGGTATCTTCTTCATTATCCCGGTGCCGCGGTGATCGGCTTTGACCCAGTTCGCAATCTTGCCCCGAGAAAAACAATCGATGATAAATCTGGGTACATTGAATAACTTACTGCTCTATAAACACGATCGTCAGCAGAATCATACAGGCTATTCTCAAATTCCTGTTACATATTGATCTCATATGCAAATATTAATTGATGCTATCTACACGATTAACACATTGTCCACCGGGCATAAATAAAATAGATATCTACTACCACATTGTAATTAACAATAATTAAATATTGAAAGGTGTAACCTTTCTTTTCAATTTAAATGAAGAACATCTAATTTGCAATGTTTAAACAAAATTATATGTGAATGTGTAATAATCAAAAAGTTATTAATTGATTTTTCTTCAACAGCCCATACTGTTAAAAAGCCTATTAATAGGCTTTCAGTAGATAAAGTGTTAATATTATGTGAATTTAAATAAGTTTCATAGGTATTGAGAAATTCTTTTTCTTCTTAAAATTAAGAGTAATTTATTTGAAAAATAAGTAGAAAACAGTTGTTCCTTACTAATAGGTATAACAACTTCCATTTCAACTATTTCTCCCTGAAATTTCTTATTAATTAACAACTTTCGAACTTTCTTCTTTTCTTCATTTCTGTCATCTGAAGAACATTACTGAAAGGGGTGCAACGAAGTACATCCTATCAAAAGAAAATTGGACGTTTCCCTAGATCGCACAGTGGTCCAGAACTGAAACTTTGAACTAAACAGAATAGCCCGTAATTTTTTAAGTAATGAGATTTATTATGTTACATTGAGACTATATTATAATTAAATATTAAAAATATTTTAATCGAAAAATGAAAGATATTTTTATAAACAAAAGTAAAAGTAATTTTCATAAACTGTTATAAGCAATAATAATAATCTATTATTTAATGTTCTGTATTAATGTAGAATTTTATAGTAGCCTTTTAAAGCATTAGGCAGTTCCAGCGATAGACACGCTTTAAACAATAATAGTGAGATGTGATTCTAGCATGATTATATAGGAAGTACAATGAAAATATTTCATTTTAAAAAAGTGTGCTATTTTTTGAATCTCAAAAGATATTCTACGTCTATTATGGAAATCTTTGACGATTCTGTTTAGTTCATTGACTATTATTTTTCAAATTCAAGGTGCATTCCCATTATACACAAATACTATTCATTTATTTTAAAAAATGGACACACAATTAAATCTATTATTAAATAGACTTTCAAGGTATCAATAAGAAAAAAGATAAATTTTTTTAGTGAAAAATAATATTTATAAAAAATTGGTATTTAGACGCTCGTTTTAATTACAATCTGTAATGAATTTCATTAATGTCATCATTTTTGAAAGTGATGGAAATTTGAAAAGCTAAATTGAGGAAATTGATTTTTTAGCAAATGAACAGGCAATTCTTCGATCTGGATCACTGTAGATCGTTTTAAATGAAAATCTGGTAATGAAAGAGAGAATAGGTCGTTTAATCTTAGGATTTCTTCGCTGTTGATTGTATCCTCGCGCGACAGGAAGAGTTATGGACACTTTGGGAATCCCTAGCCACCCTCTTCCGGGACAGGATAAAGCACTTTCTTGTATCAGGGTCGAATACCTTGCCCAGTTCGGTCTCCAAGAACCTCCGTTCCTCTTCATGGTAACATATTTCGAGAAAAGACTGGCCAAAGAAATTATTCGCCCTCTGGGAACAGGGTAACGCGCTCGTTTCGACTTGTTTCATCGATTCGTGTCACTGGGACAGCTATGGTGGTCTAATCTTACACAATATATCGACATCTGATATGAACAACATTGCAACCAGCTTATATTCTGTAAACCTAGCTACAACATTGTAGCTATTACAATCTATCAATATTGTAGCGATTTACAATTTTTTGATTCTATTTTTTATATCTGCTGTTTGTATTAGATAGTGTAATAAGAATTTAGGTAAGGTAATTTATACAGTTGTTTATACAATGATTGACCCTTTAATTATAATTATTTGAAATAGAGGACACTTCGTTGATTTTAGTAATCTTAGCTTTAATTTTCAAAATAGTAGGGAAACATATACAGCTGTTGATACTTTAGGTAAAAAAATGGGAAATAATGGCGGACCATGGAGAAAGCTACTATTTTAATTTAATTTTAATTGAATCTATTTTAATTTAATTTTATTACGTTATTCTATACGTTACCCTATAGCTTCTTTCTTATTTTTTGTATACTTTTAAATGGGTCATATTTTTAATAATTTAAAATATATTGTTTTTAAGACGAAAAGTTAGAAAATGTAGAATTACAATGTTTAATTTTTGACAGTTAAAAATCCTTCTAATTGTAATAAAAGCATAGTACCTAGACAGAAAACAAAAGTTATTTTATTAATACTTTTGTATTATAGTTGCAATATATTATAACTAAAGTTACAATGTTGTTCATATCAAGACACGGTATAATAAATGGAAACAAAGTAAATAATATTGACTTTAAAATGTTATATATTAAAATCAAAATGTTAATATATTTCCAAACTTGAAAAGAAAAATCATTTTAAGCTTTGACAGCAAACGTTTCAATATGATTTTTCAATGAAACGAAACGACTGAAACGAAAATGACGGATTCCCATTGTATTTGTGTTTAATTACAAATGTCAGAGATTTTATTATGCAAACGCAATTTTAATCGAACATTTCAAGCCGAAATGTTTCTCCCTACCTGGAATCGCTGAAATTACCATCCATAACCATTCGTGGAACAAGCGAGCCATGCGTTTGTCGTGCCAATTTCCTGAAACTGTACCAGCTCTTCTACTCAGAATCTTGCTTAATTGCTGATAATATTACCTACTCTCCGTATTCTGTTGAAATTTTCATTCGACCAACTGCTAACGATCCTCGCCCGTTATCTTTCGGAGGGCAGCGAATGACAAAACGTTGGGAATCTTTCAATTATGCAGCATCTCAGAAGAAATCGTCAAGTACAAGGTGCTTCACGCTGTAAGCATCTTGAAAACGAGGAAGCATAAAAATGGTACTTTTAATCTGAACCTTTTTGGGTAATTAGCTAATTAGGGAACAATTTTTAGTATAGAGTAATTAATTTCCAAAGTTCAAGATTTCAATTTGCCATGTGATTAGTATAATAATCATTGATACTAGAAATTGTAGTACTTTTCTATTGCTTTTTTTATTTTTTTTATTTTATTAATTATTCAATTATATTTAGGTGATCCCAACTTTCCAAACTTCAAGAATTCAATTTTCCATGTGATTAGTATAATAGTCATTGATACTAGAAATTGTAGTACTTTTCTGTTCCTTTTTTCTTTTTCTTTTATTAATTATTCAAGTATATGTAGGTGATCCCAACTTTCCAAACTTCAAGAATTCAATTTTCCATGTGATTAGTATAATAATCATCGATACTAGAAATAGTACTTTTCTATTGCTTTTTTTTTTAAATCAATTATTCAAGTATATGTAGGTGATCCCAACTTTTCAAATTTCCGCGAGAGTTTCTTTTTGAAGGTGAGAAGATCTCGCATAAGACCACCCATCATCCCTCGGGGGCGATGTGGAAGTGTAAGATTCCTATCGCCAAAATTCTCACGGCGACCTATTCAGGCAATTCCGGGACCTCCCACGCCTTGCATTGGGGCGCCCTTCTCGGAGAAGGTCTTAGCTTGAAGCTTCCCCTAAATCCCTTGTTATGCTCGACACCGGGGGTCGCATTCTTTTTTTTAAACATGGAGAAATCTTCATAGACTTCTACCATCCCCTAAATCAGCGGTGGCGAGCAGTGTGAGATTCTTACTCATTTACCCCCATGGTGAATAACCTTAGGCACTTTCGGGAGGTATTGTACCCAGATCTATGTATTATACCAGTACCTCCCCCGCCCTGTGCAAACTAACCCCGGTTTCTAAAGGGGTCCCAAATCGGAACTCAATACCTAAGATTTTATCCGACACCTGGAATCGCACCAGGTATTGAGCTCCTACTTAGGACGCTTGCGACCTCGTCGAAGTCCTCCTCTTGCTGAGCTGCAAGGGCTGAGCCCCCCGCATTCCCCCAGGAAAACCTTCGTCGCCTCCGCGCCCAGTCCCCTGGTCGGTCGAAGTGTATTATCCTCGTAACCGACTCGAGGGCACCCGGGACGGAGTCGACCTCCTTGGTCCCCAAAAGAATCCTTCGCAACTGAAGCTCCGCCCCCATGCCATCCTGGTTTCCATCTGGCTGAAGCGTGATAACTCCAAAAAGAGCATAGGACTCCAAGGTCCTTTCTTCCAGCTGGTGGCAAATACCCCCAACCCCTCTTCTGTAGGAGAGGGGAGAAAAAGGCGTTTTGTCTCGGGGATCGTCTGTCAGACTCGTCCAGTGGGGCTGATAGCAGACGATCCCTGCCCCAGACACCTATCATACTGCAATTTGGACTGCATGCCGGGCGACCGCTTGCGAGAATACCGTCACCGATCATCTCGCCACCACCTAGCGGTCCCCGGCCCGAACTAAAGGCGTCCGGGGAGACGAAACCCTTTCTCCCCCTCCACTAATTGTAATACTCCTACACTTTAACTTTGTCCCCTTTGCCTTTATCGCCCCTCCGAGAGGCCAAGACAGCCTCTGGCCCCCATCGAGTGAACATAACTTAATGTAACGTAAGCTAACCAATAAATGGCATCTGAACACGCGATTCCTTCGAAGCATACGAGTCGTGGATTTTTTTTTCTCCAGAATCCATCGTTATAAATATCATAGTGTCAGCGGAATGGTTGTTCTCGCACGCAGACCTTAGCTATTTTTAGCGAAACCTTTAAACGAGCATCCAGCATCTGATTCCTCGAGGATCAGAGGTCGTTTTTATAGTTGGAATCGGCGTCCCGTAAATACGACTCGCTTCCTGGATGCAATCAGAATAGATCAGCCTTGGTGAATCGGCAGGGGGGAATCCTATAATTGGGTTGAATTCAGAGACGTTCGGATTCGTCGAAGATTCCGTGAAGTAGGAAATAGACGTCGTTTCACACGTTGCTTGGATCTTTCTTCAGGGAAGTCCTGGTTTACCTTCTTAAAACATCGTGAATCGTTTATGGGATCTTCGAAGAGGAATTTGTTTGTTGATCTTTGCTGAGAAATTGCTCGGTCAATTATTTCTTCCTTTCTTCTCCCTCTTCTTAATACAAATTTTATTTATGAATCTACTTTTTTAGAAAAATTCTTCGCTAAAACTTGATAAGTCATTTTTAATCATTTTTGTAATCTAAAAATAAATCAAAATGTCAAGAGTTAAAACCAAAATGGATTTTAGATTTCTTTGTTTTAAATTGCAGAAGCGTTACATAATAATTTCAAAATATTGAGTTAAAATTAAAATGGATTTAAATTACAGAAATTATTTAAATTGATTTAAAAATGATGAGCTAAAATCAAACTGGATTTCAGATCTCTTTTCTTTTTAATTATAGAAGCGATTAAAAATGACGAGTTAATAGATTTCAGAATTTTTTCTTTTAAATTACAGAAATCACCTACCAAATTTTTCCCAAACTTATTAACAGTAATAAATAATTATCCTGACTAGAATAATAATAACGATAAACGAAAGAATAAAAGTGTAGCGTTGGATCGTTCTTTGGACAATGGCCAATCGAACAGGTCAATGAAATCGTAACGACACAACTCGAAATCTTTAATTAATGAGATGTTGTAATTAGAGTACCGTGATGAATTAACGTTTCGCGTTTGCGATTCGCTCGGCTCGATGTTTTTCAGGGTGAAGAGCCCACCAGGAACGAAAACAGAGGCTTCTTTAATGAGTCGTGGCTCGAATTGTAGATCCCGACGACGGGTTGTTTGCGAAACGTCTTAAAGCTGCCACTTTTTAAGAACAGCTTGGTACTACTTTTCAAGAAATGAGGTTGAAACGCTGGCATTTTCTGATGGCCTTCTATACGATGCTTTTTTAATGATAAATTTAGAACGCAGACATGCTGACAATTTTGGAGGAAAGGGGAAATTTTTAGATTCTTTTTGAGTACATTTTCTTCCCTAGAAATAAATATTATAGAATTTTATTATAGCATTAAAATTTCTGATTTAACAATGTTCAATCTTTTTACGGGAAATGACTTTTTGAATTAACTTATTATACTTGAGTGGACTTTCGTTATATTTCCCCTGGTGGGGTTGTAGAGTGGAAAATTTGTCAAATTTCCACACTCTGATTTAAAGAGGCGAAGGGGAGACAGAATGGCATCATTTAATTAGAAAGAAATAAAATTTGATTATAGTATCAGAATTTTTGCACCAACAGTGTTTAACCCTTTAACTGGGGATGACTCTTTGAGATAGCTTGTCATAAAATAGACGCTCGTTATATTGACACTGACGGGGTTGTAAAGTGGAAAATTTATCAAGTTTCGAAGTTCTCACTTGAAAGGGGAAGGAAAGATAGAAGGGTATTATGTTCATAAACTATGATAGTGGAAGGGTATTCATGTTAACGTCAAATCGCTTACGAGGCAATATAACGAGAGTCTACTGTAATACGTTTGACAGAATGTGCGTTTGGTAAGTGAGCTTTCCAGTTAGAAGGTTAATTTTTAATTAAATCTTAGCTGAAAGAATTACAGAATAAAATTAATCCTCTGCTAGTCAGGTGAATAAAAGTCACTCCTTAAATTATTCATCTACAAATATATCATTTGAATAAAAAATGCATTCTAAAATTGTGTTTCATGGATTTATTCAAAAACACCAACATAATTTTTCAATTTTTGAAACAGAGCAGTATTAAATTAACTAGGATTAATTAAACCCCATATGATTTGTGGAGGATTAATGAAATCATTGATATTTCATGGTTCAAATTACTGGGAAATTTTCATTAAAGATAGAAACAGATACTTTCAATCTAAGTTTCTTCATTTGAAATTGATAAAAAAAAGATGAAATGAATTTTAAGAGTGGGAAAGAAGTTTAAGGACTTTGATAAGTTCAATATCTCATTACTGTTCGATCGTCCTTTACGTTTTCTTTAATCTTACGACGGATAGAATAAAGTACAGTTAAGTTCCATCGAAAGTTTCGTTTGAAATGCTGGTCAAATTTGATCGAATCAAAAATTAATTACCAATTAACGTTACTTTTTCAAAAATTCATATTTTTCGGGACATTATCATTTCACGAAAGGTGAATTTAAAAAGGAGAATAAATTGAATTGTGTTCTTAAATATTGGCGAGTTTTAATTTCGAGGTTTTTTAATTTTACTAATGGCCGGTAAAATGGGAACGAAATAAATTCACGGGTCCATCGAGAGCGTCTTTGCCGGAAGTCTTTATCTTCTTTCCGTGCTTCTTCGACTACTTTGTAAAAGTTCGTATTCTCGTCTCGATTGACTGCAAGATAAAAGGGAAGATTATACAAGGAGGAAAAATATTTGCTGCTTCTTTTTCGAGAACGGCCCTCCATCGAGCAGTGTAATACATTTAACACGACGTCGACCGAACATTTTTTCTGCTCACTTAGCGAAATTGTTCGCCCCGTTTCCATCATTTTCGTTTATTAATTCAATGATCCCCATGCGTCGAACAAATGTAACATTGTATCTTAAGTGCCGAAGACAAATTTTGTCTTCGGGCAAAAGTGAAGCAAGAAAAACTAAATTTGCAGTTATTGACCCCTGTACATTGATTGACCCTTTTCTTAAAAAAGTAAGAAATATAATATAATGAGTTTTTTAATCTTCGGATGGCGGACCAAGGGGAGAGTCCTAGGCGACGGACCATGGAGAAAGCCCTAATTTTATTTTTGTAAATAATAAAATATAATTATATTATATTTTTTACTTTTTTAATAAAAGGGTCAATCATTATATCGAAGCCAATACTCTATTTTATTTTCGTTAGAATTGCAAATTTTTATTGAATCAAAGATAAAAATTCGAATAAATGTCTTTAAAATTAAATTTCAATTTTTCTCAAAAATGGTAGCTGGTTTTTGATTTAAGAAACGTTCGAGAGGAATGGGATAAAGGAGGACGAAGAGAAGGCAAATTGAATGGTGTGTACGGTATAATGGCAGTTAAAATCGTGTCGTGATAGCATCAGCTGTAAGAATGATCTCAGAATAATCATCCGATTAAGCGGGAGAGGCTACTGTGTCACTATGGGCACGTTGCTTCGAGAATCGCACGTGTCTCGTGTATGCTCCTCTTTCTTTCTTTACATTGAATGTTTGCAATCTGAATTCCCATTTCAATTTTAATATATAATTCGAAGAATTTTATTAATTTAGAAATTTTTCTTATCGTAGTAAATGAATTTTACTAATTATTATAAAAACTTCCATCTGAAAGCTTTGAACTTTCAAAGCTCAAAATAGACAGTCCTCAAAATTATCTAATTAACAAAAGTTATCAATTTTAATCACCCCTATCTCTACTCCAGACTTTGAATATTCTAAATGTTATATTATTAAATATTAAATCATAAGAATAATTTTATTAATTTAGAAAATTTTTCTTATCGTAGTAAATGAATTTTACTAATTATTATAAAAACTTTTCCATCTGAAGCTTTGAACTTTCAAAGCTCAAAATAGACAGCCCTCATAATTATCTAATTAACAAAAGTTATCAATTTTTGATCACCCCTATCTTTACTCCAGGCTTTGAATATTCTAATTGTTATATTATTAAATATTAAATCATAAGAACAATTTTATTGATTTAGAAAATTTTTCTGATCGTATTAAATGAATTCTACTAATTATTGTAAAAATTGTTCCATCTGAAAGCTTTGAACTTTCAAAGTTCAAAATAGACAGTCCTCAAAATTATCTAATTAACAAAAGTTATCAATTTTAATCATCCCTATCTTTACTCCAGGCTTTGAATATTCTAATCGTTATATCATTAAATATTAAATATTCTAAATAAAATATATCTCCGACGTATATTTTGAAACATTCTGTAGGTTAAAAACGAGAGAATTAGTGGCGCAGGTCTGATAAGGGAGGCAACCGAGCATCTGAATGGTTTGCACCCAATGATCAGACGTCCCGACGAGAGGCGTCATTAGTCTGCCGATGTTTCGCGCAAGACAGTGTACACGGTATATCTCGTAGCTCATATTCACGCATTCCCCCGGGTCAATTAAGACGTCTCGTGGCTATTCTATCATTCCCCGACCCTGGCTCGGTTGTGCAATTCCGTGTTGAACGCGTGCACACCAGGCCTCTCCATCTATTTCAGTCCCTGCATCGAATACTCGCGAATTCTCCTATTCCAGCTTAATTACTTCGTCGTCTTTATCGTTGCTGGAAAGCCAGTCGCGTCGCGACGAAAATAATACTCGGTCTTTCCTTCAATTTCTAACCCTCACAATCAGGTAGAACACTTATGAGTACCTAAAAACACTTATTTTAATTCATATTTGTGCACTTGTGGGTATAGATAACGAAACAAATAAGATAATTAAAAAATATCGGGTCTCTCTCCATGGTCCGCCATGTAACTTGCGAAGAAACTGAAATTCTACCCTCGCCTCTTCCTCGATCGCAGTTTCAGAAGGGAGAAAACAATTTCGCGGTAATTATAATTCGAAACGCGAACAACAACGATAGCCGAAACAGGAGGCATTAACGAAATGGCACCGTTCCCTTCAAGCGTTTTTCTTAATTGATCGCCGAATAAAACTCGATAGGCCGCGAGTAAAATGGCCGTGCAGTTAGGAACAAGCAACGCTTCGCTTTCCAGTTCCATTGCACGCGCTTCGATAATAACAATTTGCAGTTTGCCCCCTCGACCGAGGGTGGATCGGGTTAACCTTTTCCACTCGAAGACTTTTTTTTTTTTTTATTATAAAAAGAAGTAACAACTCCAAGCTATCATTGTATTATAAAATACTGCTTCTAGAGCCTTTTCAAGCGAACTAGAAAAATAAGTGATTATTGATTTTTGTTCGTTAAATTGGATAAATTTTTACGATGTACATCTTGAACCTTGTTGAACTGGAGTGCAAGAGCGTCGGCAAGTGCGATGACACTGCCACCCAGTCTAAACTTAGTAGATGTGATCGGAAACCAGCTGGCAGTTGAAAATTGCAGAGGCCTTGTTCGGTTCTGTCCTATCATTAGGTAGTTTGCAAATTTAAACAATGGTTTCCTACCGCTAACACGAACCGCCGGTATGTGGCACGGTCAGACCGGGTTATGCAATGCGGGGCCACGTGACGGCGCTGATTGAAGCCGATGCTGCTCCACGAGAAATCGTTGAACATCATGGAATTTATCGAAGGAATATATACAGGGTGTTTCAGATCGGGTAGGGGGCGATTCTATGAGGAGAAATAAGCGGAAGAAAAAGAACAAATTTTTTTCGATTCGGCTTTCGTTTGAGGAAATGGAGCTCCAAGGTACCCGAGGTGTACCTCACCCATTCTGTGGGTGACTCGTATTTTTTTATACGTGCTAATTAGTTTAAGAGCTGAAAACCATTATCAAAAGTTATCTCGGAAAATCGGTTTATTTTTTTTAAATATCGCGAGAATGAATTTGAATTTTTTAATGAAGTCAACGATAAATTATTTGTTATAAAAGAGCGATATTGGGGTATTATTTTTATCCTAAAGGGTTGAACGTTTCTCAAATCAAAAATCTGCTACCATTTTTGAGAAAATTGATGAAAGAACATCTTATTGATATTTATTACATATAAAGAAAAATAACATTTTTAAACAAATAAAATTTATTCTTTTTTTCGAATTATTTTCGTTTCTAGAATCACCCCCTGTTTAGTTGTAGTACCCGAACTGAGACACCCTGTGTATTTCATATTTTGGGCTATTTCTTCAAAATAACAGTCAAATTATTGACTGAATTACATTTGAAGTGTTAATGATTTTATGAAAACCATAATTAATATTCGAATTAAATATTTGAATGAGAAGAAATAATCCCAAACTGAAAGGAAAATTTCATAGGAAATGGAATCATATAAAAAGTTTCAATTGAAAATTGAATAATATCGATAAGCATTTCCGTGTGATTAAGTTAATCGAATGATCAGTCGAAATGGAGGAGATAAACTGATAAACGAACTAGTATCAATGAACTCTGCTAGAGAAAGAGGATCGATCGCGTAAACTTTGCTGATCCGACTTTAATGGCCACGCAAACTTGAAACGATGCTGGATTACTTTCCGGCAGAGTCAGCGACTCGACTTCCAGAATAACTCGACGAAATGTTTGCTGATTTTATTAAGCGGCTCGAATGAAAGGAGATCGGCTGCCGATCGTGCGAAATATTTCGCTGTTTCGCAAATGGTACTCGTGCGATATGCAAACAATTCTCATTCGTTTAAAAAAGGTGTGAATTTTTACAGGGTCGTTCTTCATCTTATTAATTTCAATTGAAATTACAAAAATAGATTATTCGTAAAAAATACATCTTATTGGATAAAAAAATGATACAAAGACTGATGGATATCTACTGTGAAGAACATAGTGGATATTTCTTTTGAAACATTCTGATATGCACACAGTGTAGATTGTATGGAAAGGGTAGAGTAATCATAAATTTGGCCCAGCATCAAACGGAAGCAATTTTCAACTGTCTATTGAGGAAGAAGGGTCCAAAGTCGTATATGTACCATTCTATTTTAAGGTTCATGTATTTAACAATGCTGTTTCATGCTTCTCTTGCAGCCTTCAGTAAGATTTTCATTTTTATTTTATAATGTTTTTCATTTTCTTCTGTCCAAATATTTTTCTTTTTCTTTTTGTGTGTATACATATTTATATTCTAATTTTATGATTCGGATTGGCTTTCTCCATGATCCGCGCTGTTATAAAGCTTTTAAGTACTTCTTCTTCTTACACCGTTTTTCTACCGTCCAGAATTTAAGCTCTAAAGCACCTATACATTTTACAATGGTTCGGGGTCTCTTCATGGTCCGCGCTGTCCGAGGGTCAAGCATATTATTATCATAAAGCTCCTGTAAATTCATTACCCATCAAAAATAATTCTCTTCTTATACTTACACTGTGTTCCTATTGTTCAGAATTTAAGTTCTGAAGCATTTTACAATAATTTGAAGCGGCTCTCTCCATGGTCCGCGCTGTCCGAGGGTTAACCATATTATTATTCTAATACTTCTGTCGATTCATCATTCACTGAAAATAATTTTTCTACCGGCTAGAAATATTCGATTCTAAAGCACCGGTGCATTTTACAATGATTTGACGTGGTTCTCTCCATGGTCCGCGCTGTCCGAAGGTTAATTATGTCATTATCATAAAGCTTCTGTAAATTCATTATCCACCAGAAATAATTATCTTCTTATTCTTACACCGTATTTCTACTATCCACACTCAAGACTCCGAAGTACCTAATAAAATGATCTCGTGAACAATAAAAAATGTCGTAACGAAGCCGTAAATTGAAACGAGGAAAGAGCATAGCAAGCAACGGCGTGGCGTTTAACGAGCCTCCCGAGTGTCTCGCGTATCTATCGCTTCAAAATAATGAATAATGAATTCAAAGAAGCCACGGACAATGAGGACGTGAGAGTCCATGGTACAACAGCCACAGAACCGCCTCGAACTGGCTCGTTCCCGTACGATTATACACGCTGATCTCGATCCTCTCGACAAGATTGTACTCTTTTTCTCGCGTATCGTTTTGCCAAACGATTCATCCACCGGCCACTCGATCAATCTCGAGTGCGTCCGATTTTATTTCGAGACCTCGTGCGTCAATCATGCCTGAAAAGATCCTTGGAATTTGTAAGCCTCAACGGCTACAACTTGGCTGAATTCAGTTACAACTGGATTTTATTTTAACCCTTTCGTTCTGATGGTCTCTTAATGGAAAATTGTTCCCCCGCGTTTGTATAGGAATTAATTATCTAACACAAGTTTTTAACGCAGATGGAATCATTTATTTGCAATCAGTCGACATCAAACACTTTACATTTTATCAATAATAAAAGATAATTAAATAGAATATGAAAATTTGGTGTATTATTTATGAAAAAGTAGATTAGCCAGAGAGAAAAATAATTTGTGTACAATTACTTTTTTTTAAATCGTACAGTTGTAAGTATTTATGAATTAAATAAGCTGTGAATAATGGATATATTAATGAATATATTCATTAAATAGAATATGAAAATTTTCAAGAAAAAGATTAAAAAGTAGATTAATCAAAGGGAAAAATAATTTGGTTTTTAAAAATCATACAATTGTAAGTATTTATAAATTCAATAGAATATGAATAATGAATATGTTATATTCATTAAGTAGAATATGAAAATTTTCAAGAAAAGAAATCAAGAAGTAGATTAGCCAGAGGAAGAAATAATTTATTTAATAATTACTCTTTTAAAAATCGTACAATTTTAAATAGAATAATTCTAGAGGAATTTCATTTTCCATTCCGATTACTTTTCTTGCGTGAAATCGTCCCGTTAAATCCCCGGTTCGTATAAATCTCGGCAAATCTCTCCAGAAAAACCTACATTTTTATCCACGTTACCTCATAAATCGCATCCACAGCTTTGCTGCTCCAGATTTACTTCTTCCCTCTGGATAAAAACAAACTGCAACAGCATTACATTGAACTTACACAAAAATACAATATCTCAGTTATCTTTCCCAGATAATAAATATAATATAAAATGGACAATCAAATGTGTACCCCTAAAATAATACATTTATACAGTTTCCTACATCAGGAGTTCTCAAAGTGTATGTTACAACCCCATATGGGACCACATAACTAAATTTGGGAGTTATTTCAGCAAAATTAAAAATTTTTGGACGTGCAATTGAAAATTATTATTTATAAATTTTCTTTATGATTTATTGTCAGCAAATATTTTAATTCGTAATTCCTAGTTTATAAAATATTTGCTCGAATAAAGGGGGTTGTCAAGTAGGAAAGTATAAGAACCCTTGTCCTATATGATCAAGAATAATATATCATATTTATCTTTTTATTAAGAACTTTATTTAATGTTACATATACTATCTTCATGCAGAAAAAAGGTTTTTCAACTGGTGTAGGATCAACATTCGAACAAAGTGTACAGAATCACCTGACCTTAAAACGAAAAATGTAAAAGAAACGAGTAAATATGAAACACCCTGAGGGTTTAGTTGCATCGGATAGTAGGAAGCCCGTCCCATTGGAGGACATCGGGCATGCATGGTGTTTCACGAGGGCATCGAGGTTCCCTTAGCATAAATTTGAAATTGCAATCGACGTGTCCTCGTGTCCCGTGACACCTTTCCCAGCTACGCGCAGCTATTTATGTGTAATGTTGACACGTTGCGCTTAATTTAGTCTAATCAAGCAGACCAGGATGCCTGGAGTCGTTATCGATCCTCCAACAGTTGGTTTCCAGCTACCTAAACGCGTCCGCAATGTGTTAGGACCTGACAAAACCGACTGACACGGCTAATCCTGTAGCTAAACACCCTGGAGAGATTATCCAAGATGATTGTTTAAGAGGATCGTAAATTTACAATACATTATCCAAGATTCAGGAAATAATTAATTTTGAAATGTATAAAGTCTAGCAGGATTTTATGACAGAAAAGTATCGCGATGTAGCAATTATATTACATCTATTTAAAGCTCAAATTCTAATGAAAATAATTATATAAAGCTTTCAAAAATATCTTCAATACAAAATGGCTATTGGTCCATTATAGCAGACAAAGAATCAGAATGGAATTCTTATCCTTTATATTGTTCCTTTACCAATTTCAATCATTAATTTGTGTCATATTATTTATTAAAATGTCACAGGATATATTTCACTGATCAAGTACAATTATCAGAGTAAAAGTTGTATTTTGCCACATCAAAGAACCGGTTCACCTTCTACTTTCGAAATTCATTGTCAATCGAAATCGGAGCTGAGAATAAGACTATGAAATCGGGGACCTCCAAAGAGAGGCAGGAACCTCTGCAGGGAAGGCCACTTGGCGATCGACATTTCCAAGTCGATCTGTCGCCTTCTGGAATCACCTTCACCAGGTAATCTCGAGGGAGCGTCTCACGCGAGTACACGTGTCGCACGAGGAAATGTCGAGATGGTGGTGAGCCTCGGTGCGACGCGATTTTGTGTTAGTGGGCCATGGCCGTGCGCTAGCTACAAGGAACAGGAGTAGGTTCAAATATTTTATTAGTCCAAGATTAACAGCCATCTCACGATTCCAGTGAATCCTGGTAGAGGAGGATCAGGGTTAATGGCGTGTCGGATGCCAACTGATTGCTTTTACGCTGTTTCTTTCAATTGCTCCTCGATGATTACAATTTGTCGTCGAGCATCTTCGTTTAATTAGGATTTTAGTCCTCTAGCTCGATTAAAAATTCCAGATTTTAATGTTGATTCAACACGTTAACCCTTTGTTGCATCGTGTTGCGTATAGAGTGTACAAAATGGTTGTACTTTATTTTGGGGGACATACAATTATTGACTTTTATTTTGACAGTCTAATAGTATTTGATGAGTCGAATACAAAAATGTCAGTTTTAAGATCAGGAGTTCATGTATTCGAAAGTTATACCTATGTAAAGTTGAGTGTTTTTAGTATATTTTAAGAGGTTAGTTTGACGCCATATTGATTTCTACCCATAATTCGTCCAATCAGCAAAGTCACTGCCTGTACCATTTTGGCGGGAGAAATCAAATCTCTTGATCATCGAACTAACTTAATTCAAAGGAAGGAAAATGTACTTAGAAATACTTTGAAAATATTCAATTTAGAAAATATATAATCTAACCAACCTCATTTATCAACATTTGTAGAACACATGTAGCTAGAGATAATATACTATTTGATTTTCCCGACAAAATGGCTGCGGTCCACGTGATCTATTTAGAAGCAACGACAGCGCTGATTGGACAAATTACGTATAGAAATCAATATGGCGTCAAAATAACCTCAAAATACACTAAAAATACGTATTTTTGTATGTGCATAACTTTTGAACTAGTGGATTCCTGAGCTTGACACTAATATTTTTAAATTCTATTTGTCGAATACTATCAGAATATATGAAAATAATCAACAAGTTTGCGTCCCCCAAAGTAAAGTTCAGCCCATAAAATAATAAACGAAGCGGATATTTTCAATTTAAAAGAATGGAAAAATTTCGTTTATTACGTTCCAAGTACTTGCGGTTAAAATTATATTTTATATTGTTTGAAAGCTCCTTCTGCAGTGTGTTCACAATTTGTTTGAGTTTTGTTCCAAAGGTAGCCGATCGGAAAACAAACGATAAGACTTTTTCTCATTAGTTATCGTTAGTCGATCGCAGGGGAAAATAATGTGGTACGGTTGAATCGAAATTTTCCAGGTTTGCCTATAACTTTTGACACGATGATTTATTGCACTGAATTTATTATCTCTACCATTGACAGATTCATATTTCTTCAGACCGTATTGATTAATGAGTACTCAACTTACATTATACTGTGTACACTCGCTATCAGATTAGGCTTCCATTGGGAAAACATAAATTTTCAAAATCTTAATTTTGTTGATATTAATAATAATATGATTTTCAATTGTTATATGCTATAAAATTTAATATATAACTGAAAAGTACGAATAATAAAGTAAATATCAATTCAAATTTCCCGCGTAGTTTATACGCAAGTGGTGGGGGGTCGCAGCTATATATATGGGTCCCTCTCTCCTACATCTTTATTCTCTTCGGAGACGCCGACGGGGAAGGGTGCGAATCCATAACATTATGTTTACAGTAAAAATTTTTCTTTTGTTTATATTATGATCTATAATTGAAAATAAATATTTGCCTCGTTTATGAAACTTATATCTGTCACATGAAAATATTCTTTTCCAGAAATCATAATTAATCAAATCATGTGTTCCATTGGTAAACATAAATTTCTGTTATCAAATAATATACCATTAATTTAATGGTATATTTAATCTGAATGAGTTACAAGATACATTTATTTATCGTGTAATTTTAATTGATTATTCGTCAGGCTGGATTAAGTTGAATTTGAATTTTATATTACGTATTTAACCGGTGTGGCATGAACAGCTTTCGCGATATCGGATGTATACCTGTCGAACGATGAAGTTATTTGAGTAGGTGGTTCTTTAATCATGTTTCCAGCATGTTGTAGTGTGCTTGATGTTTTCGAAATAAATTTCACGTGTCTGACAGTTCAATGTTGAAATTCGAATGAAGTACTATATAGATAGCATTGCGTAATTATTTTATTGGCAATACCATGAATAATTGTTATTTAAAATAGACAGACAGTATTGACGACGAATCTAAAAAAAAGGAATTAAATTAGAATTAATTTTCAGTTTCAATCTGCTAGCGTTATTTCAACGATACTTTTTTTTTTCTTCTTCATTCATTTCGTAATTATTCGACTAAATTGAATTCGTAGCATCAGTGACCCCCGTGCCAATCAACCTATTAATTACCAGCCTCTAAATTGTCCACGATTCCTGGTTTCATTCACAACCACGAGAAACCAACGTGGTCGTCGTGTGTGGCGCGAACAAGAACAATCGTTCCGCCTGTTTCATCTTCTTTTTCTTTTTTTAAAACGACAGTGTAATTAAACGTGGCCCACGCGATGCTGTGGGCCACAGGACGAACAGGTCCGGCAATTAAGACGAGCTTAATTAATTAATTCGTCTCTGTTCTTGCGTTAATTCTCGAGGCGCGAAACCACGGCGACCCTGACCTACGCCCACTCTCTTCATCTTCATCTTCTAATTCTTCTTCTTCTTCGTTTTTTTTCTTTTCTTTCGCGGTTTTACCACGAACGCTTTGTGCATCCTTCTTCTGGATTGCCGAGTGCGGTTTCGCTGTCTGCGGCCGGTGCTCGGTGGTGAGAACAAGTGGATAGGGGTTTGAGGTCGAGCTTCGGAATACGTGAAGCTTGAAATGAAATTATGGAAACCGACAGCCGAGTGCTGAGTTTTAGGCAAATCTGATTATAGAGAGATTTACAAGGCTTGAATTCTGTGGTTCTTTTAGGCTCATGTTTGGTTCGGAAGAGAATTAGGTGGAGGGAAATTTGAAAGGGTTAAACTTTGTGGTTTGGAGATATTTATGTGGACCATATGGAACCATATATCATTTTTAAAAATTTGTTGGTTTTTTTTTATTTAACCCACCGAATTGGATGAATAAAAATCGCTTTCTAAATAATAAAAATATTATTCATTTGCAAAGATATCATTTGAACAATGATAATAGGGTCAGATCCAAATAAATACATATTTTTATATTCAAACTAAATGATTTATTTGAAAGTATTAATACAATAATTTGTCAATTTTTGAAATAGAGCAGTTTTAAAACCGCCGGGGTTAATTTAACCCCACGTGGTTCGAGGAGTGTTAAATAGAATTGCAAAAAATGTGCGTGGAAATTAGTTAAGGAGGGTCGATATTATATTTATTACATTTCAAATATGCATAATCATGGAGAAATAGGGTGTATTATTGTTAAATATGAATTTATTTAAAATGGTCATATTAATAATAGAGTCATTAACCGCAATATATTTAATAATAAACACATGATTATTACTCTAACATAGGAGAAGATGGGGATTCTCATTGAAAATAAGTATAATTGTTTTATTAATTATACAAAAGAAAAATATCATCTATTATAATACTCTTATATGTCATAGTAATAAAATTATATAAGTAGCAACGTTATTGACCCTTTTCCTAAAAAAGTAGAAAATATAATACATTTATTACATAATAAACTATAATTCTATTTGGAACAAAAGGTATTCGGACTACGAAAGACAATTATATTTTATTATTTACCAGCGGAGTCTAGGTCGATCGTGACCCACATTTACAAAACATGTAAAAGGGCATTAACCTACAGTTAAATATATAATTTTTAAACAAAAGAATTTCATGTAGGTTGGAAGAATAATTTTTAAAGGAACAGTGTAAAATTTAGAAAATGGAAATAATATAAAGCACAGAATTAAATTAGAATTTATTGTGGCTTTCTTCGTGGTCCGCCGTCCGAGAATTCAGAAATCCATTATATTATGTTTCTTAATTTTTTAGGAGAAGGATCAACAATTGTATACATTACTCTATTCAGAGATGGCATAACAATAAAATCCAGCATGTATTAGTAAAAGAAACAAAAAATAATACTAGCCATCTCACCCCATTCTTCTCTACATAATCATAAATAAAAAGGGTATATTATTAAACATAAATTTCTTTAAAATGGTCACATTAATAATAGAGCCATTATCGACAATGTATCTAAGAATAAACACAGAGCTTATACATTATTTTTATAATTGAAATGCATTATTACAAGAGTCACGCAAACCCAAAGCACTGAGATATAGTACTCTGATGTATAAAATTGGTGTATTGTTTTACTACAATTATCCAGGTTTCCTGCAAAGATTTATATCCAGATTTTCACGCCTGTTTTAGAATAGAAAAAAGATTCTTAAGAAAATATTTGAAAATCGAAGTAATGGATTATGGGATAATGTTAAATCAAACTCAGTTAATTCTATAAATCTCAATATTTATTTTAAAAGCTTGAAGGAACGTCTTGAAGAATCCTCCTGAAAATGCACGCAGAAAACTGGTGCCCACTTTCAGAAAGGAAAAATAACGACCCCGAGCCTTTCAATGTGTTTATTACTCAGTCAGACCCTTAGGTCTGGTACGGCTAGAAACTCATCGATTCTGGTGACAGAAGACCTTAGTAGAGATTAATTTTTGTATACAGAAAATAATAGAGGTGTGCGAGTACTCGTAATTTACAAGCCGAACTGAACTCGCTTCGGTTGTTCGAGCCGAGTCGATCGCTTGAATTTGTCGAGCTACTCGAAATCGACGAACTGTTTGATATAAAAGCGAGCTACTCGAAAAAATCGAAACTTCGATTTACTTGAAGATGAATTTTCAATTCGAAAATGTTCGAATTTAACTTTCGAGTTGCTCGTACAAATTCGAACTGTTCGAGTTACACGAATATTCATCTATTATTATTGGTAGAATCACCATCCATAGAAGTTGAAAAGAAAGAAGAGTATGTAGAACCAAAAAAAAAACAGTTGACTATTTCACGAGGGCTCGAATATTCGAGTAGTTCGATTTTTTCGAGTAGCTTGGCAAATTCAAGCGATCGACTCGGCTCGACCGACCGATCATTGTTCGACTCGAAATTCGAGTACTCGAATAAATCGAGTACTCGCACACCTCTAGAAAATAATATTATTCCAACACGAAGAGATCTCTCAATGTCTTCTGTTCTCTAAGAACATTCTCAAAGTGTCCGGCTAATGAGTACGACGTGATACGTTTGATCATCCGCTACGCGCTATAACGACTCAATTAATTATTCTCAAGTAGCGTTGATCGTCGGTCCTGCGTATTGAAGCGAGTTTCATGGGCACTACGCACGTATTTTAACTCTTATCATCCGTGCACGCTGTCATATTATAATACTTTGTATTATATTTCAACATTCTAATTAAAACACTCGTTTCTTTACGCACTGCAACTTCCTTATAAAAAGAAACTAGTATAACATGATCGATATTTAGGAAGAATTAAAAGAATTTCTATTAAAAGTCGTACTTTAATTCCTTTTTAAAAAAAGGAGAGATTCTCAGTGCATGCAAGTTTTCATATTACGTCGAATTCTTTTCTATTCAAAAACGTCCATTGTCTCGGTAGAAGCTCCATTTTACATCGGACACTTTTTGTCCAAGATTATTCCAAAAGAGAACGTTCCCAGAGAGATCAAAATTAAAAGATCAAAGGCAATCTAATTCGACCAATCTTTTCCTCTTTTCATACTTTTGTTCTTCTATCAGTTGCTACAAAATTTAGAGAAAAATATAATATTTAATTTATTATTTTGCATTGTTTTCTCACAATTAATGGTACTCAGAATTTTCTTAGAATTTTTTCTTCTTTTGTTGTTTCATTATTTGATTAGAAATTTATCATCTGGATAATTGGTTAATTAAATCATAATACATACTTGTTAGACTTGTAGAATCTCTAAAAATTAACCTTCATAAATGAGGATACATCTTTGGAGCTTAGAAACCTTCGAATTTATCATAAAAGTATTCTGCCTTTTTTTAAATTTTCCAAACAGGGATAATTACAATTTGGAGCTGAAAAAGTTTCGAATTTATCAGAAAAATAATTCTGCCTTTTTTTTAAATCTTTCAATCAGGGATAATTACAATCTTTAATTATGAAGATAGCAAGTCTTATTACTCATTACTCTAATTACTATCTTTTTATACGACGTTCTGCCCTCGATAGGAGTTCGATTCAAGATGCAATAATTGAAACACGTCTAAGTCGTCTAAAATTTTCTTTTTTTATCGGAGAAATTTGAAAGTTTCAAAGGAAACGTCTGATATTTCCAGTCAGACGACACGGAAAGCTTATTCACTGTTAAGTGTAAGGCGAATCACGCGGTTAAACGAGTCGCAGCAATCGCGACAGCGTGATCAAAGGTTGGCGTATGGGAGAAATAGAGGGATAGACAGGGAGAGACTGAGAAGGTATAGATAGGTCGACTTGAAATTTGCATCGTGCTATAAAACTGCACGCACGCGGCCGTGCTTCTGGTTATGTCAGCATCCTCTGCCAGACAATGGACGACCCCGCGGTATTGTTCGGCAGGCCTGTGTACACCGCTCGTGTGTATGGCTACTATTTCATGGTGATTCTTACTAATCGATGTAATCGCGTGTACGTGTATGCGCCACGGTCGCTTCCACGTGCACCAACCGTACACTGTCGTTCATAAGTTTCGGTTCGAAGCACATCGCTATCGCGTGAAAAAAAAAAAAAAAAAGAAAAACATCGATTTCGATTATGTCACTGACTCGTTTCAAATGCAATCCACAGTGGATTTCTTCATCTAAGATTAAAGGAGTTATTTTTGTAACGTAGCAAAGAAAATGCAATGTACAATTTGAAAGATTTAGAAATTCAGAAATTTTTTAGATTGAGTTAATTTTAGGTAATTAAATTCGAATTTATGGAGTTAGAGTTAGGACTAGTCTAACACTTAGAAATTCTTGCTAATTGTATTCTAATTATTAGAGACATTAGAATGTGGATTTTGGGAACTTTTTCAGTTCTTGCTGCAAAAGAAATTTGAAAAAGACATTATTGAGGACTTAGAAATTTTTTAAATTATACTCTAATTTTAAGAAAAATTAGAAATTTTGTGTTAAAAATTGGAAATTTTTGTTAGAAGGATAATTCTAATTTAAAAAGAAATTAGAAACTTTTTGTCAGAAATTAGAAATTTCTAGATTTTTGTTAGAGGGGTAATTCTAATTTTAAGAAAAATTATTTGTTAGAAATTAGAAATTTTTGTTAGAAGGATAATTCTAATTATTTTAATTTTTCTTAAAATTAGAATTAAGATTTTAATTAAAAGAGGAGTCTCACCCAATTTAAAACAATTTTAATACCGAGAATTCATAATAAATCATGATTGATCTAAAGAACATTTTGTCTGCTTTAGGTAAGAATAATTTCAATTGAAATTCCGCCAGCTGTTTTTTTTCTCCATTGTTGCTCTTCTGCATAACAGACAAATAATTAACGGGAATACGTCATCGCTTAAAAGATTCCATCGATCACCTTCGTTAAAAATAAATCATTTCAATCAACGGTTAACAGCAACCATGAAATGTGTATGTGAAAAACACCTGTGAGAAACATCAGATTAATGATTTTCACAGAAACCTTATCTGACGAGATGATCAACCGGCTAACACAATTAATCGAGAAGAATGGAAAATGTTGATTAAAAAATTTGTTACAACAAACGATTACGTGGAAGAAAGTATCTCTATTCTATTTTTAGATACACGTACCATTTTACCAAGCTTAAATTCCTCTTTTAATAATACGTGCACTTATAAAGATTAAATTGCTCTCTTTAACGCGTGTACAGTATCGCGCAAAAATTGAAGTGTCTTTTTTTTTTATAACGCTTGCTCTATTTTACCATTCTCTGTGTATACTTTCCCAATTCGTATATTACTTTTTTTTTTTTAAGTTGTTTAGTTAGCGAGGAATTAAAATCAAATCGATGTTCACGGTTTCGCGTGAATGAAGATCCGTGACGCGTGTATCATCAAAAACCGATTACCAGATTCAGGCCACTTTATTTTCCAACGACGTCGCCGAAATCAATTCAGCTTAAGTAGGTATCTATGTACGGAAAGCTGGCGAAGCAACGAGCACCGTGAAATATTGAGCAACCATTTCCAGTTAATCCTGAAGACGTTGATTAATCCTTGCAGACTTCTCGAACAAGTTGAACCGGTGTTAAAAGGCAGGATGCAGGTATCGATGCAAAATTAAAACTAAATATATATATAGGGAAACGTTTGCAGTTATTGATCCCTATATAATGATGAACTCTTTTCTTTAATAAAGTAGAAAAATTTTTTTTTTTTATATTTTACGATGAGCGAGAGTAAGGTAGGGTAGAAAATATAATATAATGCATTTTTGATCTCTCGGATGGCGGACCATGGAGAGAGCCACAATTCTAATTCTTCTAATACACGAAACTCTTTTGTTTAAAAATGATATATTTAATTTTTTGATAAATTTGGGTCACGATTGATCTAAATTATACGTATACGTTACCCTATATAGATTTTCATGCGAAATTTGAATTATTGAATCATCGATTTCGGATTATAGAAAGTCAGATGCGATTTCATGAGATAAAAGTATCACCAAATACTACTTATGGTGTATTAATTTCAAGCTTAAGGTTTCACGAAAATAACTACATAAACCTTTCATTAATATTTCTAATACAAAATGGCTGATTGCGGTTCGCAACCAACAATACATCAGCAATAGCTAATTTCGATATGGATAAAGTCCATCAGAATTTCATGATATAAAAGTACCCCAAAATAACACTTATGAAATATTAATTTAAAGTTTAAAGTTGAACGAAAATAACTGTACAAACCTTTCATTAATATTTCTAATACAAAATGGCTGATAGCTAATTTCGATATGGATAAAATCTATCAGAATTTCATGACATAAAAGTACCTTAAAATAGCATTTATAAAATATCAATTTAAAGTTTAAAGCTGAACAAAAATAACTATATAAACCTTTCATTAATATTTTTAATACAAAATGGCTGATTGTGGTTCGCAACCAACAATACATCAGAAATAGCTAATTTCGACATGGATAAAGTCCATCAGAATTTCATGACATAGAAGTACTACAAATAATCACTTATGAAATATTAATTCAAAGCTTAAAGTTTGATGAAAATAACTGCATAAGCGTTTCATCGATATTATTATTATAATAGAAAATGGCCGAGTCTTGGTTAGTTTCGAATGTAAACGAAGAAAGTATATGTATCTTCGAGGAATACCTGGATTTCTGTCAATTATAATACATAAGGGAAAGCAGAAGGACAGTATAGCATATTTCATCGGTCGATTTCTCGATTCCTGTTGCATAATGGGAGCTGAAGAAGTGGTCAATTAGACGGCAGGAGGATTCTGTACATACCAATCAGTGTCGGGAGGATTAGCTGATAGCTCTGAATACATTGCCTACCGGTCTCTAATGACTGGTCTCGTTCAATGGACTTGAATGAGGCTTCAAAGTGCGACTTTTCTTCCGCGAAGTGAATCTAATTGAGATGAACAGGTGTCAGATGAAATGAAAGTTTCATTAAACCAAAACTCAAACGATAAACATTAAGGGGACTTTCTCATCGAATCCTTTAAAATATAAATGATTTTTAGACATTTTTTTTTAAGTATACAACTATTGTTATTTGAATATACGAAAACATTTTTTTTCTTGTTGTGGTTCCTGTTGTGGTGTCATTTGTAGATTGTGGTCACTGCACTGCTTACAGAATACAGGGTGTAAACGGTGGCCATGATAATTCAATAAATAATTTTAAAATAAAAGAGTTTCATGTATTGGAGGAATAATTTTTAATGGTACAGTGTAAAATTTAGAAAATGAAAATTAAATTAGAATTGTGGATCTCTTCAGGGTCCGCCATTGGAGGATCAAGAAGCACATTATGTTATACTTTTTACTTATTTAGGAAAAGGGTTAATCGATGACTCTGTATTGAACCATTTCGAGATAAAAAAGATAAAATGGCAGTGTTTTATGCAAAAAGTTGTCAAAAAACAATCAATTTTCCGTATAAATGTGTCAATAACAAACGAACTATGTTACAAAATTCATCAATTTTTGTTTATGCCACATTAACAATACCGCAAGAATTTTTCGAATCAATTCACAATTTCTTTTGCAAGCATGGTCACCGTCCGTAAAATTCACCTGTCGAGGAAACCGCATCTAAAGTTTTATTTTGCATTCTCATGTTTATTTTATCAAAATTAGCTACTGTTCCATTTACCTTTAGTTAGCTATGCCAGCACCCTTCTGACTTCAAAAGTCCCCTTAAATTCATCTTCGAAATTCTTCTATTCCTTGTTCGGAATCTCCGTCTATTCCTTAAAATAAACAATTTCCATTTGAATTTATTCAAGAGGTGCTTTCCATTTTCTGAAACAAAGAAGCAAATTTTTACAACGAGCTGTTGGACAGTGTTCCATAAAACTGGGAAGGGCTTTACTCTGCTGATTGAGAATGCATAATACAACAGCAGTCGCGAAATCGCGCGAAACTCTGGACCCGAATTGCACTTTCTTAAATATACATAAACGACTGCTGCCTGGATAGAAACGGAGAATAATTGGCTGCATCGTGAATCTATACCACGGTTGCATTATTTCGTTGTTTAGCGTTTGCGCCAGATCTGCGTTCGTGCAAAGTTCCATAGAAATTCTCTCGTTAGACTCGAATGCTCGAGAACGCGTTTCGAATCGGGCTGAGAATCGATCAGAATCCTTTATCAACTCGTCGACTTGAAATTTGATCGCAACGGTATCGAAGTTTCCGTATCGTTTGTTCGCGTTCGAACTGGTGGAAATTTGCAGACAATTCGGGATACTCGATTAAAGCTCCTCTTCGATTTTCGGAAGAACTGGATATTCTTGTTTGTCTCATTGAAATTGTGAGATTTAATAACGCGTTCTTCGTGGCTCGAACGAATTTAGAAGCTCGAGAAAGTTGAGAAAACGTGTACCAGGGAAAGTTTTGATACACGACCTCCTTACTTGCTGAATTGTCTGTGGCAAATGAAGACGAACGAGGTGACCCGAGAAACGTGACACTGAAAATGCTCATTTTTCTTGGGGTTGTTGAAAAATTTTTAAGAAATATACACTGTATTCGTTATAATGTTGGACACTTGGTTCATCCAGTGGAAAAGAGTTATGTCTAAAAATGTTGTGTTTTTAAGTTTTTTTGCAAAGATCTAATTTTATAGAAAATAAATGTTAGAAAAGAATTACATATAGCAAAGTAAATCTTAAGCTGAGCTATTTAAAAAGACTTGGTATTTTAGAGGTAAAGAAAAAAGGGTTAATTTCTTTAATCAAAGAGAATAAATGTGTACCAATGTAGTACTAAAATTTTTATAAAAATTTTGACTTATACAAACATTCCTGTTACTTTATTTCAGAAATGTATCAATAATTTTTTACAATATTTTTTAAATTATTTTATAATTGAGTCGAAATTTCAGTGTGAAGTACAAAATTTGAAGAATATGATTATCATATTAAATTTAAAAGAGATACATCTGTAATTTTCTCTTTAGATTTACATTATTAAAACCTTAAACTATACCACCTTTTAGAAGCTTAATAAATAATTTATTATATCAAAAAATTGTTATTTTGTGCCTATTAATAAAAATAATAGAGGTAATTAAAATTCTAGCAAATCTTAAAATGTTTCTCTTTTTCTCTGGATGAGCGACTTCTAATAATTTAACAAAACAAGGATAATATACTAATTTTCTTTAACACCTTAATCACCACGCTACTACCACTTAAAATTTCGAATATTTTTATTTCTAACATATGTTTGTATATCCAAGAATTTAATTACAAATATTTCCAGCTGGGTAAATGGGGATGAATAAAATTCCAAATGTGATTTACCAGAGTTTACAAATCGTCGTTTCGATTGTTTTCATATCGTGAAAAAAAGAATGTATTTTTGAAACTGCTGCGAATCCGGTCCCCTGATAACTGAGATATAAACAGCCGATGATCGAACGATTCTTGAGGAATTGTTAAAATTAGCTGAATATTGAACGAGACATCCGGGGTTTGCAGTTTCGAAATTGTGCAAGCTTGAGAATTAAGTTGGAAAGCGCTTTTAAATTGTCTCGAATTCACGGAGTTACCCCACGAGGCCTGCTCGTTAAAGCGGATCCTCGTGCAAAAAGCCGAGCATAAATCTCGGCTCTGAGGGATATGGTTATCACCAGGGTATAATCTCTCGTTGCTTCTAGGTCAGTGTCTAGTGGCACGTACAGGGTGTTAAAAAAAGAGAGGGTTGAAGAACAGAAATTCTGTTTATTATCGCAGTTACGACGGTCACCTTAATGAACTCATTTAACCTGAGTAGGTGTTCATTTTTTCACCGAATGTCAATAACCTAATTATTTTATTAAAATTCAGTGTAAAATAAAGAACAATCAAGGAAAGGGAAAAAGGTACAAAATATTAAAAATGTTTTGAACATCGTGAATGAAATTTTTAAGCTCATCCTTTATTAGCTTATTGGAGAGTAATTAAGTTATTGAAATTTAATTATCATTAACTTTCAGAATATTCCAGGATTTAGCTCTTCTAAAATTAACGATTAAATGGGGTAACGTACAAGGTTATTAACCCTTTTCCTAAAAAAGGTAGAAAATATAATATAATGCGTTTTTTATATAAGCTATAATTATATTTGGGACGAAATGGATTTGAATTTCGAAAGATAATTATATTTTATTATTTAACCCTTAAACACTGGATTGGATTAATCGTAACCCAAACTTACTAGAAAGTTAGATGCATAATTTTTAAACTAAAAAATTTCATGTATTAGAAGAATTAGAACTGTGGCTCTCTCCATGGTCCGCCGTCCGACGGTTCAGAAACGATATTTATTACTTTGTTAGCAAAAAATCAATCATTGCACAGGGGTCAACAACTGTATACGTTATCCTACTGCTATTTCCTGAAATATTTCTGCGTGCTTCTAAAAATAACGAATCGAAATGGTAAATACAGAGATGTTCAATTTTCCAGCTCGGATAGGTGAATCATTTTTAGCTCTTTATTTATGGTCGGGAAGCACCGGCTCAATTTCAGGCTCGGTAAATATTTAAAGATCCTCCGCTACGGTTTTCTGTTCGATTTAATTCAAACGTTTTCATTTATCCGCGATATCCTCTTCAATTTCCACCTTCGAATCTCAAAGTATCCAGAAAAATCTCAGCCTAATTTTCAACGTAAACACGAGCTACCTGGGTGCAACAGTTTTCGCCCTCTTGGCAATGAAAGTACCTACCTCCATCGTATCTTCAGGGCAAAAAAAAGCGGAAGAAAGTGAGGAAAAAAAAGGAGAAGAAAATCCATGAAAGAACGAAGGGCAATTTCTGAAAGGTCCGCTTTAATCAGTTCGATTCGAAGCGGAACGGGTAACATTGGCCCACTTCGACGAGTAATAACGTTGCTACATCGCTGCAATAAATGCACCTCGTATCTGCCGGCAGCTTCGAAGTTGCTCGAAAACCGTGACAGAGAGCTTCTCCGACTACGCGTCGTTGAACCTCGAGCTTTCGCGGCACCTTCGGACCGGAAGTCTCACTCGAGTACCTTCAACCGGAGTGTCGTTTCTATCTCTGCCTCTGATTCGAATCCGTGAAATTCGCTGCCTCGCTCCTTGACGATTAAAGATGCGCTCGTTTTACAGATAGTAGTAAAAGTAGATGGAAATATAAGCTGAGGTGTTGGGAACTCGAGATTTCATGGGTTTTCATTTCTTTTTGTTACAGATTCTACTGGGACCTCTGCATGCTCCTCCTGCTGGTAGCTAATCTGATAATTCTGCCAGTCGCCATTAGTTTTTTCAATGACGACCTAAGCACTAGGTGGATAGCCTTCAACTGCCTTTCCGACACGATATTCCTCATAGACATTGTCGTCAACTTCAGGACAGGTATGCATTCTAATTTTAACCCTTTGACTGCTGTGGACATTAATTATAATTAAATAAAGGTTATCAGTGCATGTTACATTTTTCATTTTTAAAAAAATGGAAAAAAATAGAAAAATGGATGGAAATAAAAAAAATGATAAGTGTTAGTGACACTCAGCAGTTAAAGAGTTAATAAAATAAAGCAATTAGAAAATGGAATTTGAAATAATAATCTTCCTCAAAACGAATGTACCATAGTTGACTAATTTCAAGGAAAACGAAGTTTTAGCTTTCTCTGATGAAGCGAAAAGAATTCAAAAAAAAATGGAAAAGAAAAACTGTGAGGAAGAAATGAGGTCGCCCATTCTTTCCTCGATGTCCTTCTTCCGGTGTGCACGCGACAATGCAAACTTTTGCATCGTTTCTGATTCTCATTCCCGCAAACATGCGGTTACACGATTAATCTCAATCGTCGAGCAAACGAAGGAGAGCCTCTTTTTATACCTTCAAATCGAATATTTGGTTGAATGGTTCGGCTGATCCTCGATAAGGCTTTAAACGAGAGCAAGTAGGCAAACTTGAATCGAAAGGGGATACTTTGTCCGGGTTAAATCGAGTCCTCCTTATATTATTCTTCTACTTTCCCACTATTGGATTACTATCTTCTCTAGCCATCGTGAAACTTCTTAAAGAGTTCAATAATTGTGGAGGGAAATACTTTTAATATCTGGATCTCAGAAAGAATAACATTTTACATGTTTCCTGTATCAAACTTTTTACCCCTTCTGATGGTTAAAATTATTTTATTCCAAGTCGTTTAATTTTTAATATAATTTTTGATATAAGGAGTTATTGGTAACCCATGCTCTAAATTTAATAGTATAAATTTAAAAATGAAAGAAGAAAATTGGAAAGACTGATAATTTGAAATAGAAAATTAAGAAATTGATTGACATTTGTATTATTGAGTCAACGTGTTAATAAAATAGAGAATAAAGTTTTAGGATCCAGTTTTCAGATTTAATTGTGCTACTATCTCAACTCTAGAGGCAGAGTGTATTAAGTCCAGTTTTTTGAAAAAATGACATTTCACATTTTTTTCATTCTTCCTGATAGTAACAAGTTATTTAATTTTTAATATAATAGTTTAAAAATAATATTAAGTCCATATCTTGTTTCGTGCCAAACAGTCTAGAGGGTTCTTGATACTAGTTCACAAAAAATTTCCTAGCCAAGCAATTTGAAGTCCAGTGTTGGATTAAAATAATTTTGGATTTCTGCTTTGAAAGATGTCTCAGAGACATATCCAGGTCTATGATATTAAGTCACACAAGAAGAGATACAAAATTAGAAACAGACAGTATTGAATCAAGATATGTTGATATTAGGTCACTGAAATATTAAGTCCAATTTATTTTTTATTTCAAAAAGTAACAATATAACTTTTAAACAATAAAACGATACATTCTTAAAAATTACAAGATTTTTGCATCTTTGATTTCCTCTTTCCTAAAGTTTAAAAAGTATGATTTAACACTCCCTGGCTCTGGGAACCAGATAAGGATTACCTCTTTCAAATTTTAATTACTATTAATTGATAAGAAATGAAGGTATTATTCATAATTAGCAAAGTAATATAAGTTTCACCCGAATGGTGTAACAGACAGTATCATCCCCTTTAATGTGAATCATTAGAACTTGTTTTCTTTTCAAACTTGACCCAAGTCATCTGGTGTCAACGACGCTGACGGTATCTCAAAGGCAGCTGCGTTTCAAAGCCTTTTACAACGTTATCTAATCGCGAGCGAATAGAAGACGAGGAAAAGTGGAAAATTTCAGGGTTGAAACGCCTCTTTTTTTAGAAAAGAAAGAAAACTATCGTTTTATATTCGACGTTTATAAATTATAAACTTATAAAAGGTAAAGATAACATACAATTCGGAAAATAAAAATTCATCGTACTTTTTAAAATAAATTATTGGCAAGAATCTTCTTTTTCCTTGAATCCGCGAAAATACAACGGTTCCCGGAAGGTGATAGTCACACCATTGGCATATAAATATTTCCTGATCGATGGAGTTGTCGCAGGTGGACGCGTTTTCAGGTGTTAGTATTCAGTCGGTGGAACGCAATATTGGTCGACGGCCGATAATCTGGATCAAGAATTCGCAACAATCGCGAATTCGACGCGGACCACGTACACGGTTTAACGCGTACAATGGCTTTCATCGCGACACGGGCACGTGACCCAAATTTCGACAAGAACGCGTTTCAAATTAATCCCTCGGGCAATAACGAAACGTCTAAGCTGCCACTGCAACCTACGTATCGAATTGTTATTGCCACATTTGTCTTGTCTCGACGAAGTTAACTGTCTTACAAATTACCAGAAACAATTAACACTTTCAGAACGATGCGACGTGACGCGATGCATCTTATGATTTTCTATCGCGATTGAAAATTATTTATCGATTGGATGAAAATGAAAATTTCTTCCTTCTCTGCTTCTTCAGGTATAATGCAGCAGGATAACGCCGAGCAAGTGATCCTGGACCCGAAGTTAATCGCGAAAAACTACCTCAGGACATGGTTCTTTCTCGACCTCATTTCCTCCATACCACTAGACTACATTTTCCTCATATTTAATCAAGTAAGTGCATATTAATTATCCACACCATTCGGAGTAGGGGAAGGTGGGGTGAGATGGATGCAGGGCCGGTCCAACTGTGCAACACGTGCATTTTTGGGGGTGGAAAAATTGGATTAAATTATAGGAAATTTAGATCTAAATCATTTTTTAACTGTTTTTCGGAGGTCTCTCTCTCTCCTTTCGCAAAATATATAGTTTATGATAATTTTTCATTAACTCATGAATTCTTATTAATCAATACTTCTGTTTGGAATTTATTAAGACTAAGTAAGAGTTTTCTTTTGAAGGGTAAAGGTGGTAAAGTAAATTATTGCACAGGGTGGTAAAATTTGTAGGACTGGCTCTGGATGAATGTCCTAAATAAAAATCAGTGTATTGTTTTATTTCTTCCACAAAAATAGCATTTTACTGAGATAATCTTACATGTTGTAGCATCGAAATTATATATATAAAAAGAAATTTTATAGTTATCTTTGGTATAAGATGAACAACTAATTTATAAATGTTTTCGGTGTCTTACCTTATATACTAATTGACCTTTTCCCTAGAAAAGTAGAAAATATAATCTGATGAGTTTCTTTCATAATAAATTATAATTCTATTGGAAACAAATAATATTCGGACTATGAAAGATAATTATATTTTATTATTTAATTAAAGTGAATAGTATAATTTTGAAAGAAAAGAATTTCATGTATTAGAAGAATAATTTTTAAAGGGGCAGTGTAAAATTTAGAAAATGAAAGTTAAAGAAGTACAGAATTAAATTAGAATTTTCAGCCACCTTGGGGCTCTCTCCATGGTCCGCCATCCAAATGTTAAAAAACACATTATATTATATTTCTTACTTTATTAGAAAAAGGAGTCAATCATTGCATAAAAATTAACAAATACACAAGTTATTATTCTATACAATAAAAACCGATTAGCTTTAATAAAAAAAGCAAAAAACAATACTCGCCATCTTACCCCATCCTCCCCTACTTATTTAATAGTAATAATTTCTAGCATGTTGACACCTACTTAATTATCAAAGGTGTTCTAGAACGCGACCCGATACTACCCGAATACCGGGTACCCGAAATTTTCGAATCTTCACACACCTCTATTAATTATTCTTAACAATCCTAACAAAATTTATTTCTACGCAGCTGGATGGCCCGTGACGAAGCAAACCCAACCCCCGGTGATAATCTGAAAATTTTCAGTTTCAGGACTTTAGCGAGTCCTTCCAGATCCTGCATGCTGGCCGTGCTCTAAGGATCCTCAGGCTTGCGAAACTGTTGTCGCTCGTTAGGTTACTACGGTTGTCAAGACTGGTGCGGTATGTCTCGCAATGGGAAGAGGTCTATGTGAGTGTTTACAACAATTTCTTATACAAGCACCCCTTATATATATATATATTTATTTTAATTTTGGTATACGTATATATATATATACATAAATTTCTTCTTTTTTATATATATATATATACACATATACATATATATTTTTTTTTCATATATAATATACCCACAGCTCGTGTGATCCTTGTACAAAGAGAAAGAAACCAAGCGTCTCGTCGTCGTTTTGTTCGTCAGTTTCAAAAACTGACCGACTTTGTTTTTCTTTTTATCCTTGAGCCTCTCTTTATGGCAGCCGCTGTCTGTCTGTACAGCTTTGCGTCGCCGTTCAGTTTTTGCAATGTTCCTTCTGGGGCCTGGCTGGTCCAACCCGGTTCTGTCAATTTTTGGAACTGTCTCGCAATTAACAGGACCCACCAACCCCCCCTCTATAAAATACTCGTGTGCTCGCCGGGATGCTTTTTAAAATGGAGAGAAATCACCAACGAATCGAAAGGGGGCCAATGGATTCGATCGAACGAGACCGATTTAAATACGTTCCGAGAAAAAGGACCAGCTGACCGATTACGATCCTGACGAGCTTTTCACGTCAATGCTGGATCTCCTATCACGGAAAGTACCGTGGAAAACTTTACGTCAGCCTCGTCGAGAGCTGTCGTCGAATCTCGAACATTTCGCTCGTTAAATAATTTTCTCAGCCATAGAATTTTCTTTTCGAATAATTTTCAATCGTGGCATTTTCGGGACCACCGTTCAGGCTCTCCTTACACCTGTGGAAATTGAATTTATTATTTCTTTTTTTCTCTCTCCATCGCTGCGGTGAATCCCATGGATGGCGAACTTGTTAGACCACACCACAGATATATATATATATATACACACATGTACACAGACGTACGTCCTTGCTTAACGTATGCTCAATATGTATATTTTTCTTAAACGGATACACCGTCCCCGTGGCTCTACTCCTGTTCCAGCTTATTTTCATTACAGAGATTACTCTCCAAACCTTCCGTTTGTGTGTGTGCGTGTCTTTTTTCTCTATCTGTCTGTTTCTTTCTCTAACGCGATTACCCACTCGTACTACACCTGTTAACGATCCCTCGAAGGTGGCGATGGGTGATTTCAATCGTTTCGTGGTATAGGAAGCTGTGGATAATTGGAGTGAAAGGTGTTTAGCAGGGTGAGGTAAATCTTGATCAATTTTATGGGAAGTTTTGCAGGAGGCTCTCGTTATATCGCCAGGTGAATGATTCGACGTTCGTATGAATTTGTAAAGCATACCATTGTTATTTTTTCATTATTATATTTTATGATAATTATACATTTCTATCTCTCTTATGCTGTTTCAATTTGAAAGCTCCACTTTACAGCCAGTCAGCGGCAATATAACGAGAGTCTACTGTAGTTATTTTGGATTTTTCAAGGTTTTGCTAGTCTTCGAGTTATGGAGATTTTGAAAGTTTTTGAAAGTAGTTGTAGGAAGGGTCAAAGTGATTTGTGACATAATTAATTAATTTGGAAAGAATTGTTTATCAAGTCATTTTGACCTCCTTGATAGCTCTAGTGGTAAAGTAAGTTCTAGTGTAAAATAATTCATTCCGTAGCCTAGTGCCCCAATTTCATATTTTTATTATAATTATTAGTCTGATTTTCATGGTAGTGAAAATTTTTGTTAATATCAAATCTTTTTACCTTATCGTTAGATGAAACTGTACATTAGAAAATTGGAAATCTAATGCTCCAGTTTGATATTTATAATTATTAATTTAATTATAATTGCATTCAGAGTTTCATTTATTTCAACATAACACAAATATTTCCACACTACATAAACGTTACAAAATTTAATTACAATTAGGAAAATCACAGATTAGAAACGATAGTATACGTGACAAAATTTTCATCAATCACACAAAGCGTAAAAATTTCCAAATTCCACAAGATTTCCAATCTCGAAGAACGCTGAAAACCTTCCTCCACAAACATATTTCAAACAAATTGAGGAACATCTTCCATCGCCACCTGTTCGGTTCGTCTGATCGATCCTCTTTCTGTTTCTTTCAATTTTCTTTACTTTGATTTCGAACACGAACGTACAAGTGGCATGAAATCGGAAGCGTGACGCGTGCACGAGACGATGTTTTTCGAGTCGTGCATCGTCGATTACGTTCCCAAAGATTTTTCTCGAGAGTTTTCCCCGCTCGATAGGTGTTCTCGTGAAAGAGGGTACACCGGTCTCGTTAGCGATAGGTAAGTAGTTCTCGAACGGAAGTCCTCTTGGCTCGATCTTCCGTATACTCGAATGATTTTCAATCGATTGTCTTGAGAACATTGGAAAATCATTTTCGAATCGATGGGAAACTCTGAGAGACTCGTTGATTTTTTTGAAATGCAAGGAGCTGTGCTTTGATCAAACTTTGCTCTGATAAGACACAGTATTTCTATTCCTTTTCTTCGATATTCTTATAAAAATAGAATTGATAGAATTGATTGTAGAGTTAACGCATTACGTACAAATTTCTTTGTCAGTTTTATTATGCTCGTTATTTTAAATAATTTGAATAAAATGGTAATATATAAAAATTAGAAATAATTTTTTCTTGGATGAAAATTTATTTCTTGTGAATAATTGTCAATTTAAAGATATTTATATTCAGAATAAGCTTTCATTTAAAATGAAATAAAATGACTGTTTTTATTACTTTCAAATAACTAATTGGAGTTTTAATTATTTAGTATTTGAATGATTCGAATGACGTTTTATTCAAGATAAAAATTAATTTCTTATTCTTGAATATCTTTGTTTTAGCCGAAATTTCTGTCAGAAGATTAATTGAAATAATGTTCAACTCTGGTCGTTACCATATGTTTACTGCCAAAGAAAGGAAAAAATATAAAATTTGTGATATTTTAAATGAAATATTAAATGAATTTAATTTATAAACATTTATTTTGATTAATTTGATAAATGAACAGAATGTAATTTCCTTGATTTTTCTTCAGTATATTTGAGTTAAATCAAAAATTTCTGTTGCATTGAATTTGGAAGTCCATATCTTTTGATTTAACAAAACTATTACATAATTAATTTTTTCGAACTTTAAGTTTTAAATTGATATACCATAAAGGCAATTTAGAGATACTTTTATGTCATGAAATTATAATTGTCTGCATACAAATTTCATTCGAATCTGTTGTTCGTTGCAATCCACAACCAGCCATTTAGTATTAAGAATATCAAAGAAACATTTACACAGTTATTTTCATTACACTTTAAGCTTTAATTTGATGTATCATAACTGCTATTTTCCAATACTTTTATTTCATGAAATCGTGACAGAAGATTTGATATTCAACAAGCTGAAACTATCCTTCGTTCGTTCTCTAAGTAGAACAAGTAACTCTAAAGTCAGACTGTACAGTATTTTCGTACGTAATGGGTTAATAACACCGAAGAATAGCGAAGGATCTAGCCGAGAAACTTCTGAGAGAATACCCCGATATCACTGTTATGTTATAGATAAGAATCTCCCCATTCTTTCTTTTTTATTTGATATCAGTTTGATCGTGTCTTGCCTCTAGTGTGGCGCAGCGAACAGACCAACGAATCAATCAAGCTTTCCGTCCAAAGATGAATTTGTTTTATCACTTTTGAATATTACACGCGTCGAGAGAACGTCTTATTGCCTCCCTCTGCTTTATTTTCTCCTTTGTTTTCTGTTCTGTTCGGCGAGCCAGAATCGCCGAGGCGAGCTTGCGTTGCCATTCATCTCTACTTCTTCTTTTTATTTCTTCGACAATCGCGTGAAAAATTAGGATCAATATTCATTGCAAAATTATTGAAATAATCCCGTCGAATTTGCTTCGTTTCTGTGAAGATCGAGGGATCTCGTATGCTTTTAATTCTCTAAGGTAGAATTTGAAAATTATCAAATGTTTTTTAACAAAAAAAGAATAGCATTAGTATTACAAAGTAGAATATTAAAAATTTTTATTTGAAAATTAGTAAATATTTTTAAAATAGTCATTTTCATTGCAATAGAAATTCAGAAACCTTTCTCCATTATTTAATTAATTATTTAGTTTAATTATTTAGTTTAATTATCATTAATGTAGAGGAGGAATAATAATTGCGGAGACAATTTACAATTGAAGCATTCAAATCTATAGAGTTTGAAGGGTCATTTTAACCGAAGATAAATCGGATATTGAAAGTGTACGAGATGCTTTAACGTCACCAGCAATTTGTCAGAAAATCGAGGAGATAAACGAGCAATAATTTGCTCAATTAACGCCCTTCATATTGTCACCGTATTGAAATCATAACCGTAGAATGTCTTCGTCCGTCTCTACTGAATCGATTCGCTTTAATGAACACGATTGCAAGGATAATGACAGCCATAACGATAATTGTCGAGTATGGACATTGAAATGGGAGCTTATAATTGGACTTAAACAAAGAAGATGTTCGGAATTAATCAGGTGCATGATTAAGAACATGGGACACTTGTAGTACAATTGTATTTAATAATAAATCAAAGAAATTTCTATTCAAAAATTGTTTGTAATAAAATAAAGATATATTAACTCTTTGCAATCTAATAGGGTAATGTATACAATGATTGATCCTTAAAAAAAAAGAAATATAATATAATGCGTTTTTTAACCCTTTGACTGCGAACCATGGAGAGAGCCCAAGACCATGGAGAAAGGCTTAATTTTAATTTAATTTTGCATTTCATATTATTTTTATTTTCAGTCCTACACTGTCCCTTCAAAAATTATTCTTAAATAATAAAATATAATTATCTTTCGTAGCCTGAATACATAGAACTGTAGTTTATTTATGTAAAAAACGCATTATATTATATTTTAGGAAATACGTTACCTTATAAATATATTGTAATTTGTATTTTATCTTATTTTATAATCCTTATTTAGAGTTACTCGGTCAAGAATAGTTAATCATTTTTAATTTTAAACAAAGTTATTCTACAAGGGTCCATAATAATTTCACTATTCAGGACTTGTGAAAGAGTGTTCAAAATGGTTAATACAGTCATTCCTAGTTCAATACGAAAATCAATCGATACTTGATTGTATGAAGTCATCTATGATGCATTGTTTCCATGAAATTCGCCCGATTCTGCGAAACCAGTCAACGTTCCAGGGAAACAGATGTCAAAGACGTTTCGTGCTTCGTGGACGTTTATAAAAAGTGTTGGTGGATCAGCAAAAAACAACGCGATTAATGATACACGATACACTTGGGGGTGTACTTTCAGATTTTCAAATATTTTGCAGATTTAGGATGTAATTCATATTGGTGGTCCAGTCACGATGAAATAGATTCGTGGATCGTTCAGATGCTATTTTAAAAAATCAATTTATATATAATACAAAAATTGAAATTCTTATTTAGTTCAAATTTGTAATTATGATTTTAGAAAGAATTAATTTTTTCTATTCTAGAATTGATAATTTAATTGATAGAATTGATGAAATTGTTTAATAAAATTTGAAACTTTGATTTCTTATTGAATAATTATATTTACGTCATTAAATTGTATTTGAACAATACACAATACGAACACAGTTATACACCCCTATATAATGATTTACTCTTTTCCTAAAAAAGTAGAAAATATAATACAATGCATTTTTAACCCTCGTACGACGGACCATGGAGAGAGTCATAATTCTAATTTAATTTTGTACTTCATATTATATTCATTTTCCAAATTTTACACTGTTCCTATAAAAATTATTTTTCCAATACATGAAACACTTTTGTTTAAAAATTATACATTTAACTTTCGGTTAATGTCCTTGTAAAATATAATTATCTTTCGTAGCCTAAATACTTTTTGTTCCGAATAAAATTATAATTTATTACCTAAGAAACGTATTATGTTATATTTTCCACTTTTTTAGGAAAAGAGTCAATCATTATATAGAGATCAATAACTGTATATTTTACTCTAATCATTGCCATTAAAATTTAAATTTCAAATCTATTATTTTATAATATTTTTGATCATAATCCATATTCCAAAATCAATCTTTCATTAATCAAAATTAAATACTTCTAGGTAAGCATAAACATCTTCATATATAAAAATATATAATAAATTAAATATTCTGAAATTATCATTATATACACTTCAAATTTTGAACATTTCTAAACGATTTCGTGACTGGACCCTTAGAACTAAGTTAGGCTGTTAGGCTGTTCGACGTGAAAAACACACAAAGAACAACATTAAAACAAGGAAGTAGCAGGCGTATTGCGAGAACACGTTTCCGAATCGGTTTTGCAGATCCCACTTTATCAACAGCCGGAGAGACACTACGAGCGTCGGGCGATACCGCCCCAACCAGACCGAACCAGCAAGGTGTGCCTGCCTAGTAACCCCGAAACCAAGGCCAAATGCCCTTTCTTGATTCAAGCGTTCGTTAATTTAAAACTTAATGTTTCTACGTATAAATATTATTACATATATATACGCTAGATCATTACACATACTATATATATATATATATAATGTTTTCTGTTACGGTTATTGATTATCGTTACATATACCTGTTTATTATGATCGATTGATTATCGTTGTCGTTTGGTTTGGAAGTTTCTTCTAGAGAACGTGCATAGTCTTGCCGTGTACCCTTTTTGTTCTGTTGAGTCGTCAGTAAGAAAAAAGAAAACGGGACACGTTTGACACATCATACCAACACCCATGATACAGTGGTTTTTTTTTGTACTTCCAAAGAGCCAGGTCAGGATCAAGAGCTTTGATTGATCTTTGTGTACACTCGGGTGCAATGTAAGCTTCTTTTGGTTAGAAATAAGTGTAGAGAAAGAAGTCTTCCATCACTTGTCTTTGGTTTTGAGAGAACCTTGGGACTGAGTAGAGAGAACCTCCTTTCTTCAAGCGATGGGATATACCTTCATTTATAATTTTTCTTAACATTTTAGTTTTTGTAATTTTATATAGCTTGTTGAATTATATTTTAAGATTTATTTTCAGAGTTTAATTAGTTATTAATAAATCAATTAATTGAGTTTAGTTTAATTTTCAGAATAGATGTAATGGAATAATGAAATGAAGGAAAGAATTGAACAGCATTGAATGACAGGCAAATTACAAATGCCTAAATAATTGAAAGAAAACAATAGAAAAGTATTATCTTAAATAATATTGCTAGGATAACGTATACAGTTACTGACCCTTTTGTTAAAAGAATAAAAAATAGAATATAATGTAACTTATTTCTTAACCCTCGGACAGCGGACCATGGAGAAAGCCCCAATTCTAATTTTTCTACTCCATAACATTCTTTTATTTAAAAGTTATACATTTAATTTTTTTATCAGTTTGGGTCTCATTTGACTCAGGTTCCGCTGTTAAATAATAAAATATAATTATTTTTCGTAACACCAATACTTTTATTCCAAATTAAATTATGTAAGAAACACATTCTATTATATTTTCTACTTTTTTAGAAAGAGGTTCAATAAGTGTATACGTTATCCTATTGTAAAATAACAAATCGAAGTTTGAAATTTGAAAATTAATTAATTAATAATTAAGGCATCGAGTGCCCATTTTCACTGTGTCATTCAACATATTAAGATAGAAAATTGAAAGATTCTATTTGAAAATCCCAAATCCTTGCCCATTTTCACTGTGTCATTCAACATATTAAGATAGAAAATTGAAAGATTCTATTTGAAAATCCCAAATCCTTGCCAATGGCCATCAAACTGTTAATTAAACAAAAGAAGCCTAAATTGCACGCGACCGTACACTCGGTTTCGTTGAACCCTTTTTTTATTTTTTCTCTCTCAACACGTTCGCTACCAATGTTCTGAAACTTCCAATTATTAAATCCCATGGTATCGAACCTGTTAGAGATCGACGTTGTTGCACGACATGGTATAGAGTTGTGATTGGACGAATGACATAGAAGATATGTGTGTCTGCATCGTGTAAGTTACGTGACATGCATTTGATATTCATAGAATAGATATTCGTAACGATGTTTTAAAAAACGTGTTATCGAAAGTATAATAAATTAAAAAAAATATTGACCAACAGAAGAAAAGCTCTTGATCCATCTAACCATTCTGTCTGTCCGAAATGTCACATGGATCAGAAACCGACAAAAGTTACTCAAATAAGAAAAACAAAATGAAACGTACCCATGTCACACGTTAATCTTATCTAGATCCATGTGAAGGTCCTTGGGATCGACTTGGTATGATATGCTGTCATGTGTTTTCTCGCCCCTCTTTGCGAGGCTTCGTTCGTTTAGGTATTAACGCGAGTTTAGCGTGTAGCCATTGGGTCGTGTCGAATAGAATCCACGGTGTTCATCGTTTTCAAAGCTCACCTTGGTGTCCCTGCGAAGCTCACCTGCTTGGACACAGGTGCGCATGTATATCGACCACGTGGATCAATAACCAACCATTAAACATTGTTTCGTCCCAAAATCAAAAGAAAAAAGAGCATCAGAAGGATGTGAAAAATTCACGATCTCTTGTAATATCGATGATCACAGTAATCGCGATGTTTGATCAGGAACCAAGTATCCTCTTAAAATAAACAAAAATCAATAAAAATTGTATTTAAAAAAAACAAAAAGAAAAATGAACAGAATGGAGGTATTCGACACGACTGGTTGCTCTGCAGACGAGAAAGTTGGTTGGACTGACTGCGTAGGTCTGCCTGTGAGTGTTAGGTGTATATATTAACCCTATTTTGCCCGAAGTACATTTTTGTTGCCGATGTGCCCGTGTTCGGTGTGTGCTCCCTTGTGTTACATTTTTTCTTTTGTATTTTAACCAGCTCCTAACGAAACCCCGGTTGAACGGACAGACGTTAATCCAATATAGTCCAGAGTTGCGTTACTTGCTTGCTGTTCTATGTTGTTTAGATATATGCCTGGTTCAAGGTACGAGCAAAGATGTGTAGGCGTTTAGTGGAGGGGGAGAGAGGGTTTCGTTTACCCGGACGCCTTTGGTTCGGGGCGGGGACCGCTAGGTGGCGGCGAGGTGAGGGCGTTCTCGCTGGCGGTCGCCCGGCAGGAGTTCCAAATTGCGGTATGGTACAGGGTGATCCTCTCGCTAGTGGGCTCAAGGGAAATATCGCTACACCATTATGAATGGATCCAAGCCCTTTTCTCGACGGGGGTGCATACTGTAGCTGTGTCCGTGAAAAGGTATCGATGACAGAAAAAGGAATTGGACCACTTCATGCTATTATGGTGGCATTTCCTTTGAGTCCACTAGCGAGAGAATCACCCTGTAGGTGTCTGGGGCCAGGGATCGTCTGTTGTCAGCCCCACTGGACGAGTCCGACAGACGGTCCCGAGACGAAACGCCTTTTTCTCTCCCCTCTCCTACAGATGTACCAACCCTTGTTCACCCTCGTTCTATGTTTCCGTTGACCCTGATTTTGTTACGTTGCCACCGTGTTCCGTTCACCACGTTCCCCCTTTGATACTCGGACGGAAGACGACTCCGTAGACAGAGATTTGAAGTAGCCTCTCCGATAGGTCGATCATAGATGTCTTTAGGAGGCTCGTTTGTTCTTTGCAACTTTAATGCTCGTTTTAATTTTTTGAGAGACTTTTATTCGTTCTTGGGAATGTTGTAGTCGGATGGAATTATTCTGTAGCATCTTTACAGTCTGAGGAATTTGTACAGATTTCAAGGTTGAAACTTTGGAGATGATGGTTTTTATTGAAATTCTTGTAATTTGCATCCAAGGGAAATTATTTTTAAGAATATAATTAACACCTTGAATACAGGAGGAGGAATTCACAATTTTTATATTTAATATTATATTAATTTTGCAAAATGATAGATGGAAATTTTCAATTCAGAAATGAAACCAGTGCTACCATTTAACGTGTTAATAATAAATTGCTATTTTTGTTGCAAAGTAATATTTGAAAGATTGTCACTAAAATTTCTGCCACTCCTCTCCATCGAGATCTCCATCGACTGTTCAATGATCTCTTCGCTTTTTCTCAGCGTCGAACGATGACGGGTCGTTTTTGCGACGTCCTACTCGAGCCGCAACCTCGAGGAACCCCAGTGAAATGGATCTTAGAGAACGATCAATCATATCTGTCGCGAGAAATGATAAATTACTGGGGATTCTTCTAAAATACAACCGCTGTTTCTCTAATTTTATACATTCTCACGAACAGTTCCCATTCTTCGTGTCTGGAACGATTAATAACAGGGAGTTTGTAATCACGTTACGGGTGATTTGTGGTAAACTTCTGTTCCACTTTCTTCAAAATTTCTCACGATCATTTAATTCTCAAATTTGAAAATTGATAAATGTTTGCATAAAATTTTGTCATTTGGATACCTAATCTCTCCAACTTTCGCTCACCGTCGCTATTGATTGGCTAAACCGATCTCTCGAGCCTTTAATTAACGAGCTTTGACAAGAAACTGCGGCTTCACGCTTGGCGCGGACTGCTGCAACCGAAAGCTTTTTGATACTAACGAATGGCTTTTCTTGACTCTTACTTCTTTACTTCACGAAACCCATCAAATTTACTCTTCTCCTTATTATTACAACCATCACGATCATTCTTTGAAATCAATCTCTGCAACACGTTATCTTAATTCACAATTGCGTCCACCGATCATCGTATTATAATGCACCCTTGAAAATGAAATTTAAAAAAAAAAAATAATAAATACACACGAACGAACGGAACGGAACACGAAACACCAATTCTCCCAAGTACAACATTATTTTTCTGTTTCATTTTTTATTTTTTTATTCTCTTCTCCTTATGATCGATGATATTGTGTGGTTACGCGAGAAGAGGAACGGGTGATCAAGAATAAGGTCATCCAATGTTGATTCCATCTTGGTAACCGGATATAGCGAACACGACCATTATGGTGTATAGCCATGAAAAAAAAAAAAAAAAATGAAACAAGACACTTTGTTGCTCAAAGTTGCAAGACGAAGGAAGGGTGTATCCCGATTGTGTTTTAGGAACAGCGTCGCACGTGTGCGTCCCCCGAAAAGAAAAATGAAAGCGTTTTTGTCACGCACATGGAAGTTCTTTGTGTCTACCCGGCGAGAGAACGAAACGAAAAAGAAAAGGGTTAAAAAAAGAAAAAAGAGAGAACAAAGAAGTTGAATCGTCCTGTCGCCGATCTGCTCCTTCTCTTTTTCTTGTTCCTTATCTGTCACACGCAGTCTCTCTGCCTCTCTGTTTCTGTTTCTCTGAAAAGTAAACACTGTGACGACAACGCGTGATAAAAATATATTTTGACAAATATGTATTATTTTTATTTTTTTATTCTTTTTTTTTCTGTTCATTTTCCACCGATACCACAACCACCACATTCTGCGACGACGTTTCTTTACTTCCTTTCTCTCTGTGTCTGCCTTGGATTTCGTTACATTTATTTATTTATTCTATCCTCATCTTCCTCTCGTCTGTCTGTCTCTCTTATTCTATTTTTTCTGTCTGTTCTTTACACGAATTTTCTTGATAACCTTTTGACCCTCTTCTTACTACGTCTTGCTATGTCCCGCTTTCTTTTGTTTCTAGATATTGCAGAACCTACAAAAAATACGCGCTGAGCGGAGGGGGCGCCTATGTTCTGACAATATGAGTAAAAAGAAGTACGGTTTCAGCAAAAGCGACCTTATTTTTAAGGTAACCCGCCCTAAAGAATTGCGCGAGCTCGCGTCCGCTCGAGGGGTTCGCGATCGTTTCGCGCCGATCACGTCGAACCCGCCTCGAGACCGCGTTTCGTCCCGTTTTCATGAGACTCGACCGATGCCGTCCTCTGTTCTAAACGAATCTGCAAAATCATTGCACCTTGAAAAGAAAAATAAAAAAGAAAATGGAACAAAATCGTGATCGTACATAAAATGATAGGAAAATGATCGGTTTGCTTGAAAGAAAAGTAAATGAAAACACGCCCAAAGTGGAAGAAGAAAAATTCAAATTTTTGTTATTGAAGACAGTTGAGATGAACAAGATGCCAGATATAACGATAAAATAGAAATGATATTCTAAGTAGGATTCAGCGAGGATCATTCGATCAACGTCTCAGAAAACAGGAAGGACGATCACGAGGAGGCCGGACGCAGAAGCTGTACGCTGATTGGCTCGTTGGTTTATTACAAACATTCGCTTCTACTTTCCGCCGCATTATACATTACATATTACCCGCAGCAATAGGCTATGCTTCTTATACATTCACCATCGGCACCCGCCTAGCGATGAGAAACTACCAAATTGTATTTTATATATATATGTACTCATATATATATATATACATTACATTTATATGTGTTGCGTGTATTAATCATTAGAGAAATTTCACCGATCAAAGTTCCAAAATCGTGACAGAAAAATAACTAAGAGAAAAATAAAATACGACGCTCGTTCTCGGATAAAAATCGAAGCTGATTATCACTGAATTTCGTAGTCGAAATTAGCGAGGTATTCGTCCACGTGCGTTAAAAATAAATGATAAAGTTTCGCGATTATAGCAGACGTCTTCATGTAGAATATCGTCTTATTCGTGGATCCCTCCTCTCTGTCTCTTTCTATCTCTTTTTTCTCTTAATCTTTTTCTGTCTCTCTCTCTCTCTCTCTCTCTCTTTCTCTAATCTGTCTTTTTCTCTGTTACTATGCCTGAATTGCCATGTATTTTCGGTTTTTCCATTCCCAATTTCCACCTGTCTGTACCCTTTCCGCGTTACGATACTGTTTTTCTTTCCAAGTTCGATGGGGATCCCTAGCCCGAAGTCCCTAGGACTCTCTTGGTTATCCCTAGTGATCCTCCAGCGCAGGGATGGCTAACTGATGACTTAATCTTTTTATGTTTTTATTTTTTTATTATTTTGTTGTGTTTCGACGAGGTTATGAATGCATTTTTGAATGCAAAGTATTCTCTAGAATTCCCTAGAGAAACATACTCATTTCGATTTCTGGGAGTTGTTATGCGTTATGTCTTCGGTATTTGAAATAAGTATTTGTTTCAAAGGGTGTTGGTTCATTTAGTAACTTGACAAATGGATAATGCACTCGAGCGATGGAGTCTTTTTCCCCTACATCGCCTTCTTCCCTAGGGGAACCTAGTGTCCAACACGGTATACTCGATCAAATCAGACTTCCCTAGGAAAAATCGTGATATCTTTCCCTTCTATTTAGATATTCTCGAGGAGAATGTCGATGGAGGGAAGGGGGCCTCGGCCCCCCCACCACTTGCGTACGAATATTTACGCGGGAAAATTTAAATTGATATTCATATTTCTCAATAAGACATTAAATTTTATAATATTTAATCATTCAAAATTATATCATATTCTTTCTAAATTATTTTTAATATTAATATCGTTGAAATTAAGATTTTAAGAACTTCTTTTTCCCTAGAGAAGTCTGAGTTGATCGTGAGTGTACACTCAGGTGCAATATAGACTTCTCTTAGTTAAAAATAATTATAAATAAGGCGAGTGGTAAAACTCCTCTTCCCCTACATTTCTTTGTAACTAACAGAAGCCTAAACGCATTTAACCTATGCAGAGATGAACAAACGACTGATCCCAATTTCGAAACTTCCAAAATAACCAATCAGCCCCCCAATTCCTCTATTAGCTTAATTCCCATCTTTACAGTGTAGAAGGTATGAACTATATGGACTTAGACTTCTTCGAAGGGATAAGTTAGCCATCCCTGTTCTAGCGTGTCCCATAAAAGATGGTTGATCCGACGAGCCGGAACTGAACAGCCGGCCACACTCTGTAACCAGCCCACTTATTTCTCCAAGCACTGTCTCTCTTGATACGCTTTTTTGATCGCTAGACGGTGTGCACGATCCTTTGGAAACGAACGCACGTTGATTGGGCGTCCCTTCTCTGTCGCTTTGTTGCAAATCGCACATTGTGCCACTGTTAGCGATGGGCTGACATCAATTGTGTCTTTCTATCTTACAATTTCCTCGTTTTAAGGCTCGAATTTTGGACGTTGAAGATTTGTGAGATCCATGGGGAATTTTAGGGGAAATCGATGTGGTCCTTGGATTAAAACCTCCATGCCTTCTTTGTCTTTGGTTCGTGTTTCTACAGTCATCGATAGACACCGAAGTTATTCAACGATCTTTTTAATAAAATCAATAATGTAATAATGGAAAATGAATGAAAAATGGTGTGCTGTTAATTTGTTTCAATATTCGATAAATTGAATCCACCCTTAGAGTACCAGCTACCCCTGTGGCCATATATTTTAATGCCACGAAATCAAATCATTTTTTTAATGATTTTATTGACTACTTCGAAAAGCTGTTGCTTGCTTAGAAATGTAGAGCCGAAAATCGTAATTTTGCAACCTGCTTAATTAAAAAATAAATGCTTGCTAGGAAAACCTTATTGAGCTTTCGCAGATCTTCAACGATTCCAGAGTATGAAAATGAAAAAAATTTGGATTCCAAGCGATTCGAAGCCCATCGTTAGCTATCATCATGATAACCTACCCCTTCTCGAAGGATTCTCTCCCTAAAACCCTCTCACCCCTTTGTCACCCTTGTACGAGGCGCATCGCTGTTCTTTTCCAACTAGACGAGTAACGAGAAACGGAAATGAAACGAACCAGAAAGGAAACGGAATAACAATTAGGACGCATTGTATGAGAGTAGAGAGCTCGCTATACGATATTCACCCTTGTCTCGCCTACCCCTTGTCCCGTCTTGTCTCGCCTTCTGTTGCTTCTCGGCCAAGAAAATGCACCCTTTTGTGATTACTGGCTGGCTATCTGTTGTGTGTGCGTGGCTGCAAGCAGGCGCAGGAAAACAGAAAAGATTATAAAAGAACGAGTAAAAAAAAAAAGAAGATACGATAGCGAGAGGAAGAGGTGGCTTGCTTTCGTTGCTTAGAAGCCTGGCTTTTTTGCCGCTTGATGATCATTTGACTTGGCAGCTGGCGTTTCTTTTACGTTTTCTCTCTCTCTATCTCTCTCTTTCTATCACTCTTTCCCTCTCTTTTTTGTCTCTGTACCTGAGTTTTTCCTTTTTCAGTTTATTATAATTATCTAAAATAGAGCGCACTTCGTTGATTTTAGTAATCCTAGCTTTAATTTTCAAAATAATAGGGTATCATATATAATTGTTGATCCTTTTCCTGAAAAAATAAGAAATATAACATAATGTGTTTTTTAACTTTGGGAAGGCGGACCATGGAGAATGCCCTAACTTTATTTTCTACGTTTTACTTTGTTCCAACATGTGAAATTGTTTCATTTAAAAATAATCTAATTAACTTTAGATTAATATCCTTGTTTGGGTCACGATTGACCCAGGCTCTGCTCTTCAAGGGTTAAATAATAAAATATAATTATCTCTCATAGCCTCAATACTTTTTGTTCTGAAAAGAATTATAGTTTACTATATAAGAAACGCATTATATTATATATTCTAATTTTTTAGATAAAGAGTCAATAATTATAGGGTACGATATTGTATTGTTCCAATAGTAGTCATCCAATGTGAAGAACTAATTGCATACTAAAAATGACTATAATCACCCATGAAAATTTCTCATTAATTAACAATTTTAATTCCAATAAAATGTTTTTGGATGTACGTACAAACTATGGATCAAACTATGTAATAACAAAAGAGTTAATTTGATAATAATTATTCACCAATAATATAAAATCAACGAAATGTACTCTGTTCCACGTAACTATCAAAATTATCACTCCCATCGCTAGATAATTCCCTGATACCGAATATCACAAACTTATTTTGCATTTTCTTCTTTTCTCTTTGCGTTTCTTACCATCCACGTTACGTTTCATTTATCTTCTCTTTTTGTTATTTTAGAAAACGTCGAATCGTGTTATTTTGGTAGCCAGTGGATCATTTAGACGTTCGTTTGTGTTTGACCATCGAGAATCGTGTTAAACAATGGACCCTTGTGACTGTCTCTGGTAGAACAGACGGTTGGATGCTTCAGTTTGTTCGATGTAATGCCATCGTTCCTTTATTTTAACACTCTAGATTTACATTCATTTTATTTATTCATTTTTAATCATCACCCTCGTCCAGTTTCACCTTACCCTCTTTTGAATGACCCGATGTATCATGCGTATGCATATCCACTATGCGCGCGCTCTCATGCGTGAACGTACGTTGTGCAACACAAACCAAAAGAAAAAGAGAGAAAAAAAATAGAAAAAAAAAATGATGTGATCATCGTCGTCGTCATCGTGTTTGTTGTTGTTGTCGTGCCCTTGTCTCTTTGCGTAGCGCGCGTCCGTGTATGTGTACCGCATGACGATGTTTGTTAGTTTGTTCCTGTTTAATTTTTGGTTTATCGTCTTTTGTTCCCTTCTACTTCAACTTCTTCTTCTTCTTCTTCTTCTTTGGTTTTTCTTTTACGTTGTTGTTATTGTTATTGATGTTGTTGTTGTTGTTGTTGTTTTATTGTTTATTGAACGCCAGGTAATGTATTGATACTAGTTGTGGTCTAGCAGTAAGTTTTAATCATCGCCCTTGTTTCTTTTATCCGTAAATTTGTCCAAGTAGGCGCAGATAACAATCAACACACTGTTGACCTGTCATCATGGAATCATCAATGATACGATATAGTTGAACACGAGTGACCCGTTCCATTCCGCAGCCGTTAGTTAGATAACCCGGGTACTGCGCGCTTTGTTGTCGAAATCGAACGACGATACAGTTCGATGAACGATTCGATGATCGAATCGAACGATTCCATCGCCGTTCGATTTTCGGGGTCAACGATACACGCACCGTCACCGTCTGATATCGTTCGGATTCGATGCTCTGATTTGAACCGAGGCCTTCCTTGTCGCTCGTATTGAAGATTTATTTACATTTTTTAGGAGAAACTTTATTGCAACCTCTGGACGCATCGACACGCTGTCTGTGAAGCAGACGGTTCATTGTTAATTAGTTTTTTATTATAACATTTGGGAATTGAAATCCTTAAGAAAATAACGATTTAATTATGGAGCTTGTAATTCTCAGTTTTAACAATTTTATTATTATAGGCAAAGATTCGAAGCAAAAAAGATATGTATTCGATTTTGAATTTAACGATGTACAATTCGAGGCATAGTAGACTCCTTTCGTTACAGGGTGGGTGTAAAGAAAAGATCCTCCCACCAGAGGTCCGATTGGCAGTGAGAGTAGGGGGCGTGGCTAAATTGCCGACGCGAGCCGATCCCCACCGATGCGAACCGAGCCCTACCGACGCGACGCGAGGCGAACTCTTCCGACGCGAGCCGAACTCTACCGCCGCGACCCGATTTCTACCGACGCGAGCCGAACTCTACCCCAACCAATTGCATTCTCGCTAGTTGGTCGTTAGCGGCAACAGAGGGCGCGCTCTCGATGCGATCCTGAAAATACTGAAAGATCGAGCGAATATAGGAAGGCCTCGCTCTGTGACCGGAAATTAGAGTACACAATAAGAACAAGATAACGATAACGTTGAAGGCTGTTGGCTAGATTCAGTATATCGGCTGGTTAAATTGGAAATGTTGCCGAGATTTGGTCACGGATTACGGGGTCAACAGATCGTTTGCCGTGATCGGCCGCTTCCTATTGGCGCGCGTTTCCAACCAGGAAACGGAAACGCGCGCGTTAACGTGTGCTGTACATACACACGATACGCACATATCATCGAACCCCTGATACCGATCCTTAGAGTTTAGTCCTTGGATCGATTGGAGAGCGCAGAGAGCACTCTCGATGAGAATCCAAATTCCACGCTAATTGTTTTTCAAAATATATTTTTTTTTCCAGGTTCATCAAGTTTGAAGGAAAAATTGAATAACAATGATTACATTACATGGCAGAGATTCGTTTAGATATTTACTTCTAGAATTTGCAGTACTGTACGAAGGATTTTATTGTTTTGCAATTTTTGCGAGTACGTGGTAGTTAAAAAATTGTTTCGAAATAAAAAAATATTGTATTGAAAGATAGTAAGTAATTTCCAACGCGTTTTTATACGCAGCACGGAAAAGGGTAATACGATTGGGTACGAGTTTATCCGCGTTTCTGTAATTCAAATCGCGCTCGACGGGGATCCAAAGCGATCGAATTACACGAATAATTCGATAAACGATACTATCGCATCGAAATTTCGACGTAACGCTCGTTAAAATGGAGAAAAAATAGCTCTCGCGTGTTTTATTGCGTTTCCTGGTTAATCACTCTTTAATCGGTCAATTAATCATGAATCGACACGACTAATTAACTCGATCGTCTCCTAATTTGGAATCGACAGATAAACACTTTTCAACTTGTTCCGGGAATTTGTTGAAAACCAATCGTTCATTAAAAATTGCATAATATTTATTTTACTGCGATCACTATTAGCCTGCAATTTTTCAATTAAATTTTAAGTTAAAAATAGAAAATTCAAATATTTTTATCTTTTTAAAAAATTCTGTACAGCATTGCGTGTTCTATTAATTATGAAAAATATTAATTAGCGACTCTCTCTTCAGAATGGTTTCTGCGTTCTCCAGCTTATTTTCTTAGCAAGGACTTGGATTCCCATATCATGCTTATGGCGCACTGTTTAGTCGAACAGTTTACAATTCAAATTGCAATTATATAAAGAAAACATGAGAAACTAGTTCTGAACAGGTAGAGCCCATAAGCTGGTCTGAGGATCTTGGCCTAATCAATGCAGATGACTGATACATATATACATATATACATATATATTGTATACATTGTTTTTTATTTTTTTTGTTTCTTCTGTTAGAGCATTGGTAGAGTAATATATTATTATAAACGTTCTTTAGGTTACATTGACTTGTTCTTTTGTGTGCCACGTGATGCGTATTTTCTAATGTAGCATGCTTTTATTGAACTGAAAACCGAAACCCGGAAGTATGAACAGCCGAGACTACTTTAGGAGAGAAAAGACACTGATTACGTTCGCGTTCAGACCCGAAATATCAAACGTCAATTTAATTGACTGACTGATTAACGAATATACTAATTGCCATTAATGATGAATGGTACCGTGAGTTAAATATAATTAAGTAATTTAATAAAGGTGGTTGATTGAAATGAAACTTGATAGCGAGTTAGGATAAACAAAATTAACCAAAATTAACGGAAATCTAACTGAAAACAAATCAAGCATGCAGATATTTCAATGGAAAATATTAAATATTCGAGATAGAAGAGGTGAATCCTAAGTTTCATTCGATACAGAAGGATCAGAGTCTAAGTACCGTGCATCGCCGACCTTCCGGACGGATTCTTGGTATCAATAGGGGAACTTGGTGCAAGGAAGATTCCGAAGATCCAGGATAAAGTTTCCAACTCCAAATTCTCTCCATCTAACGATACCGAAGCCCAAAAGTCTAACTTCAACTCGAGATAGAGGGAACTAAGTCTAAGTACCGTGCGTCGCCGACTTTCCGGACGAATTCTCGGTAACTATAGAGAAGCTTGTTGAAAGGAAGACCACGAAGACGGAAATGTTGGAAGAGTTTCCAAGTCCAAATTCTATCTCTCTAATGGAGCAAACGATATCTCAAGCATGTACCGACTACCGAAGCCGAGATTCACCCTAATCGCTTTTCACACCTATCCGGGCAATTTCATCGAGTTTCAGATCAATTGGCCACCTGTGCAATCCAGAACTCCAGCCAAGGAAATAAATATCTATGCAGTGCTAAATTTTCTTCTGCTTACCTTTTGCAAAAGACGATTTAAAACCTCAATTAAAATATTCATATTTTATAAATAAATAAGATTCGGGTCTGAACGTCAGGTAGTTTACTTGACCCTTGATTCAAATGTTGAATAACAATTACTACGATAGTTTTGACAATGTATTCAGTGAATTAATATTTTGACGCGTTTTTGTGCAACACTCGCTTATTTGCTGTACACTACGCAACCGGAGCTTTGGATAACCAGAGAAGTTTTGTAACTGAAGTGTGAACAAGACACCGGCAACCGGGACCGGCATGAGAATAAACCTTTGTCGTTGTTGTTGGCAGTTCCTGAATATGGCGTCGGTGTTCATGCGGATTTTTAACCTGATCTGCATGATGCTCCTAATCGGTCACTGGAGTGGTTGCCTGCAATTCCTGGTCCCTATGCTCCAAGGATTTCCTAGTAACTCCTGGGTCGCCATCAATGAATTACAAGTAGGTACAATCCCATAAAATTATCCAATTCATTTCATTTTTAATTCATTCTATTTAACTTTGAAGCGATATTCCCACTTTTAGGTAATTAACCCTTGAACAGCGGAGCCAGGGTCAATTGTGACCAAAATTTACAAAACATATACAGGGTGTTAAAAAATACTCTGAAGACTTCTTCATCGCTGGATAGATCACGAAAAATCGAAGTGAAAAGTTCTGTAGCATTTTTCGATAGGATCAATAGTTTAGCCACATTTCGTTGTTGAAAATTGGAAAATTGACCAATCAGCGCGCAGTTTGAGTAGCAAGACCCGCGGAGTAGGAGGAGACTAACCTCTCGGCGTGGCTCGTTGGCGGCAGAGGAGGCTAGTCTCCTCCTACTCCGCGGGTCTTGCCACTCAAGCTGTGCGCTGATTGGTCAATTTTTCAATTTTCAATAACGAAACGTGGCTAAACTTTTCACTTCGATTTTTCGTGATCTATCCAGCGGTGTAGAGGCATTCAGGGTATTTTTTAACACCCTGTATTAATCCCAAATTAAAGAATTTCAAATATTGGAAGAGTAATTTTCAGAATAGTGTAAAATTTAGAAAATAAAAATAATATAAAATAAAAATTGGAGCTCTCTTCATGGTCCGTCGTCCGAGGGTTAATGGACCACTTACGTTTTATATTAATTAGATTATTGCTAAGACTTTTGCATACTCTTAATGCAAAGTGAAGCCTTCAGAAAGGTCTTAATATTTTATTATCATTGTTTTTTAGGACGCACACTGGTTGGAACAATACTCATGGTCCCTTTTCAAAGCCATGTCGCACATGCTCTGCATCGGATATGGAAGGTTTCCACCGCAGTCCTTGACCGACATGTGGCTCACTATGTTAAGCATGATCAGCGGTGCTACCTGTTATGCACTTTTCCTTGGACACGCCACGAATCTCATTCAATCTCTCGATTCCTCAAGAAGACAATACCGCGAGAAGGTAATTAGCGAACAACCGACTCTCTAAGAGGCCTTATTCTCTTTTATTTACCTTTCTCTGCCTTGTTAAATTCTCTCTTTAACCCCTTTGGGATTGAAACGCGGAACGAAGCCCCCTCTGTGTACATTCAACATTTAGCCTAATTTGCGAAATGGGGCTCTGAGAACGGAGAAGTTGTTTGCTGAAGGAAAAAATTTATTTTCCATTTGTTTTTCTTTTTTCTCTTTTTTTGTTGAAGTTGGATCTTTCTTTAGCATTAATCAAAAGTACCGAAAGTCAGCCAGGATAGAAGTAAATAATTTTTGTTTAAATTAGGTGAAACAAGTGGAGGAATACATGGCCTACCGGAAGTTACCGCGAGAAATGAGACAGAGGATCACGGAGTACTTCGAGCACCGTTATCAGGGTAAATTCTTCGACGAAGAATTGATTCTTGGAGAGCTCTCGGAGAAACTAAGAGAGGTACGTTGAAACGAGTGACCATGGATCGTGAACTATCCTTCTAACCATTCTTATTTCATTATAGGACGTGATCAACTACAACTGCAGATCGTTAGTCGCCTCGGTACCCTTCTTCGCCAATGCTGATTCGAACTTTGTCTCTGACGTTGTTACTAAACTGAGATACGAAGTCTTCCAGCCAGGTATTTATTATTCATCTTGAAACTTTGTGCTTCAAATTTATATAACGTACATGCTATTTTACGATACTTTTATGTCATGAAATCATTCTAGAATAATGTGCAAGTTTCACTCTGATGTACCATTCGTTATAATTAATGACCACTCATTTTCTATAGAAGATATTCATGAAAGCTTGATGTAGTTATTTTCGTTATTCTTTTAGCTTTAATTGGATATATCATAGGTGATATTTTACAATACTTTTATGTCATGAAATCATGTCAGACTTTCTATAATATATTCCCAAATCAGTCTTTATTTGTTGGCGGACCATGAAGAGAGCCCCAAGACGGTGGACCACAAAGAAATTCACAATTCTAATTTAATTCTATACTTCATATTACTTTCATTTATCAAATTTTACACTGTCTCTTTAAAAATGTATCCTCTAATATCTAAAAAAATATTGAAATAAGTAAGACAGCTGAGCGATTATGATTTTTCAGGTGACATCATCATCAAGGAAGGCACGATCGGTTCGAAAATGTACTTTATACAAGAAGGCATCGTCGATATCGTGATGGCGAACGGCGAGGTCGCGACCTCTCTATCAGATGGCTCTTATTTCGGCGAGATTTGCCTGTTGACGAACGCCAGGAGGGTGGCATCCGTTCGCGCCGAGACCTACTGCAATCTCTTCAGCCTCTCGGTGGATCACTTCAACGCCGTGTTGGACCAGTATCCGCTAATGCGCAGAACGATGGAAAGCGTTGCCGCCGAGAGGTATAAGCTTTGGTTAGGTTTGTTCTATCGAGTTGGTGTGCTAATAGATGTCAATCATCACTCCCACTTCCATGTTGATTTTGTTGAAACATTGTGTACTGTCCGACGAGGCTTCTCGACTTTTCGGCCATTCTTGTTGTTGTCCAAACATATATTCATTGTCGCTTTAACATTGTATCTCTTCGATATTAACACGTTCGCTACCACAGTCGCATATATGCGGCTTCCCGATTCTTGTATCCGAGTCCACCACCGCACATGTACAATTTATAGTACCAAATTGCAATAAATTTGAAAATGAACAATATTCTTGAGTTAAAAACAATAAAATAGACGTAGAATATTCTTGGTCTAGAAATAATTATATTTTTTAGTCCTAAAATGACCCACGTTAATTAAGAACTTATTTTAACAAAAGACACCCTAGGCTGTGGTGCAAGATTTTTTTCTCAGACCCTGGTAACGAACGTGTTAATTTACTCTGTATTGTATTCTATGCTGATTTGGACTCGATGTGCTTGGTTTTACATAACACTCTTACATTACACACAAAGAGAAGACTTTTATGGCTCGTACACGATTTCGAGATTACTCTCTGTCTTATTCGTTGGAATAAAAATGAGAAGAAAAATTCATTGGGGAGAAAGTTATATTTAAGACAAAAAGCGCACTAACTTGCTGTCGAAAACCTGCCAACCGTTTCATTGACAGGGTTTCGACGAATGAATGTGTTCGCGACACGCGTTGTCAAAAGATGCGACGCGTCGAACGAAGCTCCAAGGTTTTTTTTTTTATAAACGATAGAGGAAAGTGGAAAGAATTTCTATAAACACCGGGACAATATTTCTACACTCTTGACACATTCACGTACATAGTAATGTTGTATTTGATCAGTTTGCTTAACATACTTTATAAATCAGTTGAATTCTCGGTTTCTGCAGCATCCGAGCAGAGTCACATTCGTTTGAAAAAGACAAATCAATTTTTTTTTCGAGTTTAATATTTACAAATAGAATTTTAGTTTAAGATAAATTGAATAATTACTTTTATACAAATTTAAAAATTAATTAGAAAAATTTAGGATGTGATTCATATCTGCAAATAGAATTTTAGTTTAAGATAAATTGAATAATTATTTTTATAAAAATTTAGAAATTAATTCGAAAAATTTAGGATGTGATTCTGCGAATCGCATTTCAAAGCTACCGACTTTCCTTTACCCAGTCGTTTGCCTCATATTGTGAAACCTTTAGCGGTGCAAGTGGTATTAGAACGAATAATAACAAGTCTGTTGCAAGTGAACGGCGGGATAATGAATTTACTTAGGGAATACCTGTACTGCTAAACGGTTTGTAAGTCGATCGATGTGAATAATCGTTGGTTGTGTTCCGTGCAACATTCCCTACGCTTAATTGTGCTCTCCCCTGTAGGTTGAATAAAATCGGGAAGAATCCGAACCTGGTGGCGCATCGCGAAGAGGATCTCGGCAGCGAGTCGAAAACGATAAATGCCGTGGTGAATGCGCTCGCTGAGCAAGCTGCGCATGCTAGTGCTAGCGTGGAATCGGTAAGTATCCCTCCGGAGTATTAATATAAATTAATGAGTATAGGATAACTCATAAAATTAACCCTCAAAATTATCTAATTAACAAAAGTTATCAATTTCAATTACTCCTATCTTTACCCTAGGCTTTGAATATTCTAAATGTTATATTATTAAATATCAGGGCCGCCCTGAGATTTCGGGGATCCGAGGAGAGCTCTGAAAAAGGGTCCCTTTACAGATATGACATAAAGAAAGTACCTTAATTAAAATTGATAAAATTGACATTAAAGCTTGTATAACTAATTTAGATTTGCATTTACATTGATTAATATTCAAGTAAACATAAGGAGCCCTGAACCTTGGGGGGCCCTAGGCAGCCACCTACTCTGCCTAGGCCCAGAGCCGGCCCTGGTGCAAGATTGGTGAAATCTTCTAATTATGAAACATATTTCTACAAAATCTCATTTATTTCATCCACTTCTCTAAAATATGCATCTGCATAAATTTCCGCATTCTACATAGGGCATTACTATTCCAAATTTAAGAAGCAGATTCATTGGAAATGAAAAAAATAAATAAACAAATGTGATTGCAGGTGCACAGCATGGAACTGAGGAGCCTACCAGCTTGCCTGCTACCCAGACCAAAGTCTGAGAACAATTTCGCGAGCCAGGAGTTGTCGAGAGAAGGACGAAGGATCTTCCACAAAAGCGACACTTTCCACAAGGACTCGTATCAATGACGACACTCGTTATACTAGCATACAGAGAGATACTAACGGCTCCAACGGACGGCAGTACGCGAACCTGTCGACCTAGGATCACCAACGGCGGCCGTTTTAAGCCTAGATCCTGGACGCTATACTAGAAGCAGTTTATACATAGATATACGCCATGCCAGTAGTCTTCTAGCGATCGGTTTATTAGCGCCTTCTTATATTAACCCGACGGCACTTGTTCTGTCCAGGATCTATGCGTAAAATCGCGCGGACCAAGAAGAGATCCAAAGTTCTCCAACGGTGGCACAGGCTGGGAACTCGATTAATTAATTTCCGTTTCTTTCGAGACGCTTATTTTCTCAACACGTCGACAGCAATAAACGAAACGAAAGCAGAATGAAACGAGGACGAAGGACTCAGGATCGTGTGTTCCAGGTCTGTGTTTGATCGCTGATCGAACCAGTTTGCTATAAATAGACTAAACTGTGAGATGGATTCGAAGAGGACGATGAAGAAAGGCTGTGTCATCGATTGGAGAACAGGGAGCCGTTTCCTGCCCGCGAGGATCTTCATCTTTTTACGAAGCGTTCGACAGAAGCTGAACGCGAGAGAGGATGAAGACCTCAACGACGACGAAGAGCAGGCCTAGAAATTTATAGAGCATACGTAGCCAATCGTGGACTAGGTAGAAGTCCTAAACGACAGTGTTATTTAAAAAAGCGATGCGTAATTCTCTGTGATTTTGCAAAGCCGTTTCGCACTTTTAGGGAGACGATAATGAAAATTAAGGGGATAGGGAAGGGGGCAATGTTACGATCCGTACAAGCGACTAGGGTTCTGTTTTTCTTTTTCTAAGGACAACTAACGTTATAGAAGAGAAACATACTCGAGAGATACTCCGGTTATAAGTTTGTTAACGTGTTTTAACTTTAGCTTCGAGTGAACAAACGAGACCAGGAAGAGGAAGGATAAAAGTCGAAGAAACGTGGAATAATTTGAAAGCTGGAAACGAAAGAAGATGAAGATGAAGAAATATATAAATATAATTTCGAGCTCGACAAAAATTTCATAATCGGAATTTAGGAAGACCGTCCTGAAATTAAAAAAAAAAAGAAGGAAGAAGATTCAACGTTGAAAGAGAAGACAAAATTTTCCGGGGAGAGGGTACAGAAACGAGGGGGTTGGTTTAGGTCATTCTACAAATGGAAAATTAATAATTATAAAAAAGAAGTCTAATCGAACCGCCCAAAGACCGTGTTAACTTGTTGAGTGATCTTTGGGCTGTCGTAATTAAGAAGCAGAAAAAGGAATGAAGAATAAAAATTAATTAAACACGTCAATGAAGAGAGAGATATTAAGTGAAACCGCGAAGAGCTGTATCTTTTTATTCAGGCTAATAGACGCGATGTACTATAATGAAAGAAGAAGAGAAATAAACTGAAGAAGAGTAAAGAAGAAGCTATAAATATTATGTAATAAATTATTATTATTGTTACCAATTATCATTGCAATGATTACTACATCCACTACCGCATAAAAGCTAGGCAGATTAAAGGAAGTAAGACGTAAATGAGAAGAGACAACACATATTATATATACGTATATATACATATAAAAAGTATGCATAGTGGTCAATACCGTGTTGCAAGATATTATTAAATAATAACGTTTTAACTGTATGCGAGGAAGGGTTATAAACACCGACAAAATAACACCGATACTTACGGACATTCTTACCCGACTTTACCTGATGAAAATGCTGATTTTAAATCAATTCCAATCCGAGGTATATATTTTCACCTGTAGATAGATTAATGATAATCCAGGTTGAACGACTTTACATTTGTTCCACTTACTGTATTATTTCTCTGTAGCTGTTGATACGTTTTAATAGTGTTATCCTTTGAAAGTTTAACGCGACTGTTGAATTTATCTGATATTATTATATTAATACTGAGAGGAGAGATACTCGGTTCTGAGGAAAGACTTTCTGGATCAAGGGCTTTTGAATTTACATTTTTACAATTCTCCAATATAAATATTACACTTATATTCTACTTCAATTATCAAAGTGTCAAGCATTTCCTTCAAAATTCTAGGAATAGATTATTCTGTAACATTGTTATATCTGAAATTCCATTGCTCACGATCAGTTTTAATGGTAGAACACTTACAATAATATAGCAATAAATAAATTAAGTTTCTTTTAAACTTGGGGTGAATAATTTGAAAAGGAAACTGTTGAGTCTTCGTCACTCGATATTACAATAAAAATACCATAATAGTAATTATGTTACCATCTTTAAATACCCTGAACAAATTATAAAGAATTCTAAGCAATAAATAAATAAATAAAATTCGAAAGCCCATGTTACAGACGCTACTCGATCGAGCCTAGATCGTAATCTGTTAACGATAATACTCTTCTTTAATCAATTAAATTTTATAGGAGTCTAATTTATGATACCAACAAAGTTGCTCGTTACTTTGACACGTTTATGTTAAATACTTCGACGTACACGCGTACACACACACAATTCACTGACGACACACACACACACACACATACACACACAGAGAAGAACACAGTGCAGGTGAAAGAAACGTGCCATTCGTTTCCTAGTTGAACGTTGTAACACATTTCGTGCATATGTGATTATATGCATACATGTACATATATACATATATAAATAATTAAGAAGAATCTAGGAATATTATACATGCGTTTCATACATATACATGTACACCTGTGTACCCATATGCAGGTGTAAACATATACACCTACACACGTGCGAGGAAAACAGAAGTACCTATTTTTCATGTAAGAGAGAGATAGTTTTCTGTCATTATTTTACAACCCCTCACGTCATCCTGAATATATTATATATATATATATAAATATACATATACGATAATACTAATTATAATAATGAATTATATTGTAATAGAAGAGGAAGAAGGATGATTCGCGTACAGTGGGTGAAAAGCATCCTACAAAGTGGTAGAATACTCGTAGACCGCATGACACCGACGTTTTTATAGATTAATCTATACACACAAGAGATATAATGAGATAAAATAAAATAAAATAAATTAAGATCGGTCTAGGACTAATCTGCCAGCGAGGTTCGGGCCTAAGGCGTACGCGTAACTAATTATACAAATGAAGAATTAAAAAATGAAAAAAAAAAGGAAAAGAACGAGGGATGACGAGGAGATTGAAAAAAGGGAATTGGAATTATTGTTACTAGAATATGAACGAGGGTGGGGAAAGATTAGTGGCGATATTGATTAGGAAGAAACGAGAGATAGAGAGAAGGATGTTGTGTACTCTTTGCTATCACTGCTAAAACGATAGACAACTATGTAATCACTGTCTGCTATAATGTTCACGAGAGATGCTACTACCGTGTTAAAAAGAAAAATGAGAAAAAAAGAAATAAATAGTGCAGAGTAATAGTGGCTGCAAAAAGAGGGTGTAGCATTGACGATGGATATGAAGAGAGAAGAGAGAAAAAAAAAAAGAATAAAAATAAAACATTAGGATTATTATTATGGACGAGCACAGCGACAGGGAAGAAAAATCGTGTTTAAAAGAAAAAAGTGAGAAAACCCCAAAAAAATTATCGTGCGAACGTTCGAGATGCACGTTATATTGCTATTAATGCAAACAGAGTGAGATGTAATTAAGGAAATAAATAAAATGAAAAAAAACAAATAAAAGAGGTGAACACGATCAGGGGGTCCGGAAATCGGAAATGGTATGTAAATTTTTGCCTGTAATAGCGGGGATGATGGTGACGATGTTCAATTAAAATAACGGGGGGATAGAAGTATAGGAGACTCTCGTTATATTGCCACGTGAGTGATTTAAAGTATAGTGTCACCTTTCCACCGTCATAGTCTATGAAAATGAAGAAATCATTTCTATTTTCTCTTCTCCTTAAAATGAGAACCTGGGAGCTTGACAAATTCTCCATTCAACAGCCCCGTCGACGGCAATATAACGAGAGTCTACTGTTCACAGATCGTTCAGTTTTCTAAACTAAATAACGATGAATTGCGAGATGATCGTTCGCGGTTACAGATGGACGAAACACGATATTGAACGACGTTCTAGACTCTAGAATCTAGAGGCAGAATATTTCAAATCAAATATAGATTAATGTATACAGTTATTGACCTCTGTACAATTATTTACTCTTTTTCTAAAAAAGTAAGAAATATAATATAATACTATAATTCTATTCGGGCTAAGAAAAATAATTAATTATATTTTATTATTTAACCCTTGAACAGTAAAACCTGGGTCAATCGTGACCTAAAAAGGGATGTTAACTTAAAAATGTATAATTTATAAATAAAAGAGTTTTATGTATTAGAAAAATAATTTTCAAAGGGGTAGTGTAAAATTTCGAAGTACAGAATTAAATTACAATTGTGGCTCTCTCCATGGTCCGCCATCCGAGGGTGGAGAAATGCATCATATTATATTTCTTACTCTTTTAAGAAAATGGTCAATCATTATATATGGGTAAATAACTGCATACGTTACTCTATTACATACACAAAAAAAGACTGTAGCGCCATGAAATGTGTATCTCGGATCTTACATATCAGACGTTTCGTTTCGAGCGACTCTAAGAATTCGTTCCCGGCGAGATTTTTCGCTGTACGGTTAAATAATTTTCCCGTCTTTATGAAAACACCGACTGGACACGTCTGATGATGGACAGTACGTTAAATTTTATATTAAAATTGCTTTTAATATTAATATTGTCAAAATTAAGATTTTGCCCAGGGAGACCAGATTTTAGATTCAGTGTAAATTATTATTAACTTTTGCTATCTGTTTTGCTTTTTGGAATGTTGAAACGTTTAAATCTTTGATATAGAAGTTCTACTGTCTTAAGAAAGCAATTATTACAACTTTTTACTCGCACAGGAAGTACTTCAGCATCATTGTACATTTCTATCACTTTCCATGCTCTTCAAAGATTTGAATGTTTCAAGAATTCAAAAATCTTGCATATTTCACAGTAATTTACATTTCTGTCCTGTTTCAAATTTCAATTATACCTTGATTTCTGAAGGATTTATAAATAATCCAAATAATCCAAATTCTAATTAATCCCTTGATTAGATAAAAATAATCTAAACATAGGCACATTGGCTATGAAATGAATGCTTAAATCTAATTCTTTAAATAAACAAATGTCCATTTCAAACATTCGAATATTATTTCTCATAAGTCTATGAAGACTTTCAAATACCAAAAGTCCATCACCAGACGATGTTCCACAGTTTCTCGAAGACACTTCCCCGCCCAGACGAAAGCCAAAAATGTCTCGCAATTCACCTCGATGATTCCCACCTAAGAATTCCTGTCGAGATCCGTCAAGTCGCGACTGCAGCGTTAGTCGAGCTGAACAAAAGTAGCGATGACACAGTGTAGAGCACCACACACCTAACTAAAAACACTTCCGTTTCCGGTTTCAAGGATCGAACGCGTAATTAAGCGAAAAAAAAGAAAAAAGAAAATAAAATAAAAAATAAAAAACGATCGATAATGAAACATGCGACTGTCCAATGCCAAGTAGAATGCTAAGCTTCGTTAGACAGTAAAACACTGACAAAGCGTTTCTCGGTGATCTCTACAGGGTGACGCAAGACTGGCGTTGTACAAAACAAAAAAACACAAAAATTTAACAAAAAAAAGAAAATCGGTGTCTCTTCTAGAACCTAAGTCGACGATAGATCCAATCGCTCGCACGATCCCCGAGCGTGATCGAATTTGATTTTTCTACCTGTTCTATCGTTCGTAAGCCACGCACGTGATCGAAACAACGAACTCGAAGATATTAAAGAAAAAAAAAAAAAAAAAAAATATGATCGTCACCGCTGATACCGACACGTCGATTGCCTTGTAGACTACGTAGAGGATGAGCCTGTTAGCTTAGCGACTGAATCTCACAACGTTCTTCCCCTTTTTCGCGATCCAATGCCGAGGACGCACCTTGTGCGTCGTCCCTTGTAATTCAATAGGCGACGCACCGTATGCGTCATTCTTTGTAATTCAATAGGCGACGCACCATATGCGTCATCCCTTGTAATTCAATGGGCGACGCACCGTATGCGTCATCTCTTGTAATTCAATGGGCGACGCACCGTATGCGTCATCTCTTGTAATGCAATGGATGACGCACCGTATGCGTCATTCTTTGTAATTCAATACATGACACACCGTATGCGTCATTCCTTGTAATTCAATGGATGACGCACCGTATGCGTCATTCTTTGTAATTCAATAGGCGACGCACCATATGCGTCATTCCTTGTAATTCAATAGGCGACGCACCATGTGCGTCATTCCTTGTAATTCAATGGGCGACGCACCGTATGCGTCATCTCTTGTAATGCAATACATGACGCACCGTATGCGTCATTCTTTGTAATTCAATAGGCGACGCACCATATGCGTCATCCCTTGTAATTCAATGGGCGACGCACCGTATGCGTCATCTCTTGTAATTCAATGGGCGACGCACCGTATGCGTCATCTCTTGTAATGCAATGGGTGACGCACCGTATGCGTCATTCCTTGTAATTCAATGGACGACGCACCATATGCGTCATCGGAGCAAAACCGTGTGTAAAGATTGGAATCGACTTGACAGACGTTCAAGTAAGATTACCGAATGTTCAGTTACGAAACGATCGCTTAGTTTGATTTAATCGTTAGCCTCTGAGGAGATCCAGTAGTGTGACACCATGTAGAGGGTCATCCTCGTCGCGCGAGAAACCTGCGTAGTAGCGCCTTGTAAAGAAAGAAATAAAAAAAACAAAAATAAATAAAAAAATAAAAAAGAAGAATGTGATGAGAGTGCGTGAGAGTGTGAGTGATGAGATAAATAAAATACTCGAGCGAGAGAAAATGATTTGAGAGGAAGTAACATTACCCTAGCGTCAATTTTCTACGAAAAGAGTTTTCTACAATATTCACACCATAAGCGTGCATCGTGGGTCGCGTCGCGCTTATCGTATGAATCTGTATGTATGCTATTTGCAAAAGCGCTGGTACGAATCTCTTGACGTTTTTTCTATTAGACATCGTTCGTTCGTTCGCTAAGTTTCTTACAAAAGCGTTTCGTGACAGTGAAACGCCGGTTAATTGTACACCGGAATTAAAGTAAACGTATGGGGGGAGTGAAAGCGCGCAGCCGAAAAGAAGAAACACAGCAAAATGCGTAGTGGCGGATTTAAACAAACGCAAAACAAGAAAAAAATTATACAGCTCATAGGTGCTTGCTCGAGGCGCACTATAATCATTGTAATCGCGAAATTAAATATGGAATGAGAGATGAACGGAGAGGAAAGAAAAATGACGAATAACGAGTTTCGTATCGGTGTTTAACTTTTCGCGCTCGACCAACGAGTCAATTCCTTTCTCCTCGAAACTGTTGCTTTTTTTCTTTTAGGTACCTTCTTCTGACACGATATATTGATAGAAAGGTGAAATTATGTGGGGACGATCGAGTGCGCGAAAGGATTAAAAATCGATCGAGAAATTCCTCTATAGTTCCGGGTAGAATACAGTATCTCGTTTAAGAGAAAGTGAAATACGAAAAGCGATGTTAACGATCATTTGAGCATGTACTTTCGTTCCACTGTAAATCCGTCGTCCGATGAAGGCCCAATGGTGTAGTACATTAAAGACAAAGATTTTAGTTCGTCAATAAGACTAATGACTCATATCGTATCTCCCGAAATGTTCACACTGAAATTCTATTATTATATTGACTCTCCAGTCGCACTTTCATGATGATTTATTACCTAATTGCTTTGCAATTTATTCTCGTCTGAGCTTGTTGATTATTGATCCATTGCATGAATCTTTGACAATATTACGGAATAAAAATTAGGGTAACAATCAGAAATGAACAGCGACTAGAGAGTTTCCTAAACTTTTGGGTTGTTGCATATCAAATGGCTGATTTGGAAACTTCAAAATTAATCATAATTTCATGACATAAAAGTATCACGAAATAACATTTATCTTATAACAATTAACAGCTTAATGCTTGCTGAAAATGACTACATAAATCTTTTGTTGATATTTTTAATACAGAATGGCTGTTTGCGAATTGCAACGAACAATGGATCAGAACGAGAATCATGTGTTGCTTTCTTACGAATCATTCTATAATAAATTCTGATATTAATTTAATAAAAAAAATTTAGAGAAAATACAGTTAACGAATATTTGAGTAAAATATAATACAAAATTTGAAATAAATCAAGGCCCCAAGAAATATTATTTTTCCAAGCTTTATAAATAAATCTACCATTTCGTATGCAACAATCTAACATTTACCTAATCTTGATTAACCGCTACACCATTGCTCGCAAAGTGATCTAGTCAAGCAACTGGCTAGAAGATTCTGTTGCGATAATTCTGCTACACGTGTGCTCGCCTAACTCGTGTTAACACTTGTACACTCGCGATCAGATCAAGTTTCTCCGAGAAAATAGTGATATAAAGGAAGCAGAAGTTCTCAAAACCTTAATTTTAACGACATTAATATTAAAAGTAATTTAGAAACAAAATAATATAATTTTGATTTATTAAATATTACAAAATTAAGTATATTACTGAGAAATATGAATATCAATTCAAATTCTCCCGCGTAAACGTTCGTACGCAAGTGGTGGGGGGTCACCGCCTATACATATAGGATTCTCTCCCCTCCATCGTCATTCTCCTCGCGAACGCCTAAGGGGAAGGGCGAGATTCCAAGGCATCACAACATTTTCCGGAGAAGCCTGAGTTGATCGCAGGTGTACAGTTTAATATATGCGTGCGCGTACAAATGACGATGATGCAGTTTGTTCAGGCCAGCTCTAAAACAAGTATAGATTGCTGGAAACGTGTGTAAATCGGAAAGATGAGGGGTTTTATCGAAATCATTCTACAGCTTGGTATACACACTTACACATAACTCATAGAGGGATGATAATGAAAGTTCTGCAAGTGAAGGGAAGAGGTAAAACACGTTTGCTATATGTAACACATTATTTATTTAATGGTAATTAAAATTTGAAAGGGGTAATTCATATCTGGACTCCAGATTAGGTCACACTTTTCAAATTTCAGAGTGTAAAAGCCTTATAATTTTTGAAACCATTAGAGACACGTACGTCATTTTTTTAACGCAGATAAAGAATGTATCGTTTTATTGTTCAAAAGTGAAATTGTGTACCGGACATTGTTGGTTTTTGAAATAAAAAATAAATTGGACTCAAGTAATTCAGTGACTTAATATCAACATATCTTGACTTAATAGTGTCTGCTTCCAATTTTTTATCTCCTCTTGTGTGACTTAATATCATAAATCTTTTGAAGCAGGCATTACGTCCAAAATTACTTTAACCTAATACTGGTCTTCAAATTGCTTGGTTCTGAAATTTTTTGTAAACTATTATTAAGTGCTCTTTAGATTGGCTTGAAGCAAGATATGGATTTAATATTATTTTTGAGCTATTATATTAAAAATTGAACGACTTAGAACAAAATAATTTTTACCATTAGGAAGAGTGAAAAATTTAATACAGGATGTCATTTTTTCAAAAAAGGAGATTTAATACACTCTGGGGTCCAGATATTAGGCCAATTAAATCTAGAAACTGAATTACGAAATTTTATTCTGTATTTTATTAACACGTTGACTGGCACTTCGATAATATAAATTTCAATCAACTTCTTAATTTTCTATTTTGAATTACCAGTGTTTCCAACTTTCTACTTTCAATTTAAAATTTATGTTATTAAATTTATAACATGGGTTACCAATAACAGTCAATTTGTTTTAAAAAATGGCAGTCTAATAGCAAACGTGTTGAAAAGATTGAAAAGAAAATTCATGTGTACTTCTTCAGACAGTTTTTTATTCTTGTTTCCAATTCACACATTTCACCGAACAGTTAATAAAATCACCTGATAACGTTGCATGCAACATATAGGAAATGAAATCGATGAATGATAATGGACTTTAAAATTCCAATCGAATTTAACGCGAAAGACACAAATAGAATGAGAGTGATATAGTGTGAAAGCAACACAATCCCAAACAGAAAAAAAACAACAGCAACAAATGAAATAAAAAAAAAAAGAAACACAATGATGCAGATTAGTTCTTTTTCTAACGAGCGAATTAATCTTTTAAGTGAATCGACACGTAGCCGGCTAATTAGAAGTTACGTAACTGGCCAATATACTTTTATAAACTGTATGAAAATGGTAAAAAAACAAACTAAGTATTCACGCGCGTTTAGACATCAGCACCTTTAAAATATACTTGCCATAACGAATGCCTTAGCAAACAAAAAAAAAAAAATTAAATTAATTAATTAAATTAAATTAAATAAAACGTTACATATTGTACATTGAAGTATGAAACGAGGAAGGATCTATATATATATAAAATAAGTAATAAATAAGGTACATAATTATAATGTCATAATGCGATACAAAAGAACAGACATAAACAAGCAAGAGAAATAAATGAACATACGAGCCAAACAATCGATGCACACATCAAATATAAATAAATTAGATAGCGAATGAGAAGAAACGATTAATTATACATACACAAGATTATATAAGAAAATCGTGTAATTGTATAAAATGTACCTGTGAACTTTGCTCCTTGTATATTTTATACATTTAAATGTACAATGTTTAAAAGAAAAGAGGAAGAAGAGGAAGAAGAAGAAGAACAAGATGCAACCAGCCAAACGATTAATTAAATTAAAAAATAAAAAAGCAACCAAACGAATCGAAATAAATACACGTACTCATACACACGCACTCAACAGCGAACAGGAAAAGTGAACAACAGCAAACAACAGTGTATATGAAATCTCTCGGAAGCACAGTAAAATAAACAGACATTAAAAGAAAAAAAAAATTGGAAAAAGAATAAAAAAGAAACGTATAAGAGATCGATGATGAAAAGTGAGAATATATTATTAAATGTATCTAGATATTAAGAATTGAATTATTAGGGGACGAGAGAAAAAAAAAAACGATTATCATTATCGTGCACATAAAAACATCGTTGGCAATATTCGACTTCGCCCGTCCATTTAGTTTCTAGACCACACACGTCTCTACGAATTGTTCCTTTCGAGCCAGCATCGAATAGGTCAGAAACGATTGATGAATAATTTGCGCCTGTAATTTCTTGTTAATCTATCGTTAACACGTTGACATAATTTAGTCGAAGTGTTTTTCCTTCTCGAACAGAGAATAATTATAATATTTTAAAATATATCATTGTTTATGTTTAAGATACACTTCCAAGTAATCCAAAGTTAGGCTGTAGTTTCGAATGTTCCCTGTGGCCGATTTACCATGAAATTTGGAGGGACAGGGGGAGGGGATAGAGGATTCCAAATATAAAACGATATCTTCATCGGTAAATTAGTTTTCGAGATATTAATTAAAACTTTGGGCATAATACATAGAATTTTGTCTTAGAGGCATATAGCTGTTGACAGTACTTATAGCGATGTAGGTTGAACTCAAAATTGTTAATTTTTATTTTGACAGTCTAATAGTATTTGAAGAGTAGAATCCAAAGATACCAGTTTTGAGCTCAAGGATTCACGGATTCGAAAGTTATGTCGATGTAAAGTTGAGCGTTTTTAGCATATGTTAAGTTACTTTGACGCCATATTGATTTCTACCCATAATTCGTCCAATCAGCGCATTTGTATGCGCATAACTTTTGCTCTAGTGGATCCCTGAGCTAAAAATTAATATTTTCGGGTCCTATTCGTTAAATACTATCAGAATATATAATAAATAGTCAACAAGTTTGCGTCCACCAAAGTAAAGTTAAGTTCATTTGATTTATATCGAGGGTTTCAGGTTAGGTTATGTTACGTAGTAGAAATTTTGAGAGGGGCACCCTATATAGGCAGAGTTCTATGTATTATACTGAAAACTTTTAATTCATATCTCATTAATCAATAGGCTGATGAAGATATCGTTTTATATCTGGGATCCTCTAACCCCCTCCCCCAACCCCTCCAAATTTCATGTCGATCAGCCGCGGAGAACATTCGAAACTTTATCCCAAAGTTACTCGTTTGCTTCTTCTTATGGTTATTTCATTTCTTTTTCTCTTTATTTATCATCTCATATCATTTACATCTTCTTCAACGATTATTATTTCATCAAATGGATGCGACTTTTCTACCTGTGGCGTTAGTGAGTTTTGCAACAACGTTTAATCAAAAGAGAAATCCTATGAATACTCTTGCGATAGTCTGCGTACTTTCATCTATACTCTAATCATCCAATTATCGTGTTGATTGTTTATTATAATTTGACGGTACGAATTTACCATCTGTCTTTTAGTTTATGATTTACTTATGATAGAAATATAACATTCGTTTCTCTTCATTTAAAATGATTAGATGTTCAATGGTTTACGTTAACTTTAAATTTGTACCAAAAATGTATGATAATTAGATTGACTACTGTTATACGTCTCGCGAGGAACGAAGCAAGCTTCTAGTATCACAACTATTTAAGACTTGTGTTTTCAATTACTATCGAAGGGTATCATTTCTACCGAAGTAATTGTACAATATACGGAACATCTTTACACGCATTTTAAGTGCTCACATTCTGTACAAAAATTTATAACTACTAACTAATAAACAAATTTCGGCAATGAGTTAATTAAATTCAGTTTGATTTCACACTCTTGTTTATAAATAAGATTGAGACACAGATTAGCTCTCCATGAAGTGAGGTAAGGTCACCAAAGGCTTAGTTATGAAGTCTTCATCTAGCAAGGGTTCTAAATGTTCTGATGCATACAAATTGCAGAATTAAATATTTTTTAGAATTAACGATCGGCAATTTAATGAAGAATTTGACTTTTGCGCCATCTGTTCAAAAATGGCGGAAACTACACGATAACTTACCGACTGATTTGTCCAAATTACCGACGAGAAACCATCGAAAAGTTGACACAGAATATTAATATTTTTTAACAATTTATATCTTAAAATATTGCTCCTCATTTGCTCCCTTGGAATCTAAAATTGCTCCAATCGCAAACATTATATTTAATGAGCTATTAGCAAATAAAAAAGCAGAAATTTGTAATCTTCCAAATAGAACAAAGATATTATGGCATCAAAAAATTGCTCCTGATTTGTTTTATAAGATTCAATGGTCAGGTATATTATTAACAATTTATTAACAAATAGCAATTGAAAATAAATGTTGTTGCGTATCTGCCGGTAAGTTATGATGTCATAAACGATTGTTGATTATATCCGCTGAGTGAAAGTAAATCTCAGCGACATCTGTCACTTGTAGTGCATATATTTTTATCGTTTACAGTGACAACAGATACAAGAAGACTGGACATGCCTTTGTTCGCGAAGAGTCATGATTTTGGGGTCCCAGACAACCCCAGGCAGAGTTAGATCTGCATCAATCTACTTGTAAGGAACACAGCCGGTATGACAGTTGTGCCTGTTTTACCAGTCCCTCTTTTACCGCACGTCGCACAGCTACTGAAAAGACAACTTTAATTCCCTCTGACTCTATTTTTTATAGATTAATTAAAACTGGTACAAGACTGAAATATTATTAAAATAATTGTAAGATAAACTTGTATTCACTTCATGCGCCTTGGTAAGTAAATCATGTTAAAAAAGCAACTGAGTTATTATTTAATTTACCCAATTTCCTTTATCAGTTATTTATTTAATTTAGACAGCAGCCGTTTTGAGTTATTTATTAAATGCACGTAATTTCTTTCCTCAGTTATTTATTTAATTGATTTCAATTCTCCTCTTATTTTATTTATTTAATGCACTTAACTTCTTTTCTTAGTTATTTATATATACAACATTCAATAACTAATTCATCATTAATAAATTATAAACATAGTATACATGGAAATCGAACTTAAATGAAAACACAGTAATTTGTCTTAGAACGAGGTGCGACTTCCTCAGTATTATATGAACCACCAAGGGTTGATCAACCTGCCAAACAAATAAGTATTTCTAATTTATTTATTTTATTTATTATCTTCGCTTATTAAATAAGCTCATCAAAGGGGAATGAAATTTATGATTTTATCCCTCTTTTGGGCATCAGCTGACTACCCCTTTTATTTATTATTTTATTCTTCTCTATGGATCCGGGCTCACGTTACCAATTATTTAGTATTTTATTCCCCTTTATGGGCGTCGCGGGGACCACCCTTCCCAGTTACTTATTATCCCATTCCTTTTTATGAATCAAGGCCTCCATTGACAGTTATTTATTTTTTCACATTTTTCATGGGCCCAACGGGGACTACCTCTAAATCAGTGTATCCCTTATGACATCTGTGAATCTCTTATATATCTGCATCTCTTATCTCTGCAATTTCTTATACCCCCGCAATCCTTACATCTCTCAATTCCTTACACCCCTGAATTATTTATATGTCTGCACCCCTTACATCTCTGCATCTTTTACATCGTTGTTATTTCTTACATCACTGTATCCCTTACATCCCTGCATCCCTTACATCCCTGCATCCCTTGCATCCCTCAGATCCCTGAATTCTTTATATCTTTGCACCCCTTACATCTCTGCATCCTTTACATATTTGCATCCCATACATCTCAGCATCCTTGACATCCTTGAAATGAAATTAGTATCAATTTTGCGCCCTCTAACGGAGAAGATCTGAACTAAATTTTTCTCGAAACACAGCGCCCTCTGGCGGTAGAAAAAGGAACTAAAGCACGAATAAATTTAGCGCCCCCTGGTGGGCAAAATTTGAACTAAATTTTTCTCGAAAAAACGGCGCCCTCTGGCGGTAGAAAAGGGAACTAATGCACGAATAAATTTAGCGCCTCCTGGCGGACAAAATTAAAACTAAAGTTTTCTCGGAAAAACAGCGCCCTCTGGCGGTAGAAAAAGAAACTAAAGCACGAATAAATTTAGCGCCCTCTGGTGGACAAAATTTGGACTAAGTTTTTCCCGAAAGCACAGCGCCCCTGGCGGCGAAAGTTTCCTCGAGCCGCGTGCAAGGGCGCCAGGAGCCCCCACTCACGACGCCAACGGCCCTGACGACTCCACCGGTTTTGATGGTGAAGCCGTCACACCGAGTGTTGAGGACAGGGCTGGATCACCCTCTCCTTGTTTTTCTTCTCCACTCTGTCCGTGTTGGGGGTGGCTGTCCTGGCATTTAACATGTTTTCACGGAATTATTTAAGTTTGAAGCAGAAAAATATATCTTACGAGCAGATCCAGTTACAGGGATGAGAAAAATGTAAATTAAAGAACGAACTGTTAAAGTCAGCTTTAACAGTAAATTATCAGATATCATAAAGAGGCTCCCATTATATTTGATTTTACAACAGAAATTTGCGCAAAGAGGTGTTCCCCTAATTTTGCGTTGGAGTGTAGTATAAAAATATTGTGATGACCAATTGTTCATTTCAGAAGTATCAGTCATGTAATTATTCATGAAGGAATGTTGAATTTCAACAGACTATGCAAATTACCCCTTCACCTGTCTTCATCAACGATGTACAGGGCTCTGCAACGTGTCGATTGAATCATCAAGCTGATAGTAGAAGGAAATCGATGTCCAGACCACGATAAATTCGCCTGACTCGGTTTGAAACTCCGTGAGCAATTCGAATTGATAAATGACTTGTGATAGGACCATACTCGCATACATATATCTAGTTTGCATTACGTTTAACGAGCCTCCATTCAATCTATCGTCTGACGAAATTGGGATGGATTTGACATGTTGGTTATTATAAAAGTTTTAAAAGATTTTTCAACTCCCTATCGCATCAGTGTGAAAAACTCCCTGATTTTTGTGGTGCTCCTTCGCTCTCTAGTTTTCGACGAATTGAATTCCATGGCGTGAAAAGTATTTGGGAATTGGTGAATTTATGAATTCGCAGATTTCATTACTTTTAAGTTCCAAAGTCTTAAACACTCAAATTCCTAAGCTCCCAAATCCTCAAATTTCTGTATTTCCAAACTCCTAAACATCTAAATTTCAAAATTCTCAAACTTCTAAATCTCGAAATTTCAAAATTCTCAAACTTCTAAATTTCCAAATTTCAAAATTCCTAAGTACCCAAATTTCCAAATTTCTAAGCTTTTAAATTCTCAAATTCTCAAATTCCCAAATATCTAGATTTCTAAATTTCCAATTTTCCAAAATTCTCAATTTCACAAATCTCCAAATTTTCAAATTCCCAAGCTCCTAAATTACCAAATTTCTAAACATCTAAATTCCCAAGTTTCCAAATTCCCAAATTCCTAAATATCTAAATTCCCAAATTCCTAAACCCCTAAATCCTCAATTCCTCAATTCTCCAAGGCTTCAAATTCTCAAATACTTAAATTTGTAAATTTCCAAATTTATTTATTATTCCGAATAGTATAAATCGATCGATTGTATTATATTGTAAAGCTTCGAATGCTCAATAAATCGATTCAAAGAAATTAATTGCATTTGTTTAATAAGAAAACATTCTTCACCGTCTTTATCTTTCATCAATGAACCACAAATACCTAAAAATATTTTCCAATCACGATGACGACACATTTGTTCATTCCACGAACCGCCTTCCGGTAGTCAATTAAATAAATTGGATCCTGGAAAGCACTTTCCCGCGAGTTTCACCTCCAAACGAGGGGATGGTGGTTGCGGTCTACCTTCAAATGGCGTAGCCCTCTTCCTTTCTTCACGGGCTGCAAGGATATGGTCTCTCCTTTATTCGCAATTATCGGTTTTATTGTTTGCACTGACGTATCCAGGATTTTCTACTTCAGAATCGAGGGTAAAAAGTATCGAAGCTACGGGTAATGCTCAGAAGTCGTGAGCAAATTGAATAATAATGACTAATTAATCAATACTCTTCCTAGGTCTAAAATTTTAGGCAGCAAATACAATAATTATAGAAAATTAATTTAAATTCCTTTCTTATTTTAATTAAAAATTAAATTAAATATAAATCACCCATGTTCCACCCAAGATAATTAAAATTTCTTAAAAATATAAATTACAATTAACGCACCAAATAAATATGAATTTTTTTTTTTATTTTTGAAACATTTCCTTTAATATTTAACTGGCGTCACGAGAAAAACGAAATCAAAGCGGAGGTTTAATGTCTTGGAAGAGGAAGTTGATGAAATAAATACCCGAACGGGTATCCGATTGTCGATAAAATTTCAAGAACATTCAGACACACGAATTCGAAACTATCCGGGCTAAATAGAAGAAAAGAATCGTGGGGAAACGAAGCTCTCGAATCGACGTCAACGACGTCTTTATCGAAGACTTTAAAGCTGTGTTCTCCGAGCTGAAACGAGCCCTGATAATTGGACCAGCGAATCGTTTCGACGAGCAATTTTTTTCAAAAGAACGAAACCTTTTTATTCTTTCACCAAGTAACTGCACAGCCAGAAACGACTACGCCTCGTTGAGATCTTTGTACCGGACAGAGTTCGTGGAAAATTAGATAAAATGGTTTTATTAACTACCCATTGACAGGGAATTGATAATTAGTTGATTATAAATTTCATTATCTTCCTTTGTATCACTGATTTCAATGAACATTTTCGTTTCGTTGAAGATTTAATGATTTTTCATTTGGCGGACCATGGAGAGAGCCTGAATCTTAATTTATTATTTTCATATTCTTTTAGAAATTATTCTTCTATTATACGAGACTCTTATTTAAAAATTATTTATTTAACTTTAGGTCAATATCGTTGTATATATTTTATAAGTTTGGGACACGATTGATCCAGGCTCTGCTGCTCAAGTATCAATAAACCTTTCAAGATACATAATCTACACCATCAAACTTTCAAATAAAAACACATTATCAAAATTCTACTTAAAATCGAATTAACTGTCTGGACTTTAAATATATCCTTCTTACACCCCCGAAAAAAGATACAAAACCATTTTAAAGAGGATCGAAGCAATGAACGTTCGGACCACTGGAATAGCCAAAGTGTCTTTCCAGGGTGGGGGATGGGTGACTAAGGGTGGCACGTATGGCTGCGCAGGGTACGTAAGGTGCAGAAGATCCCGGTGCTGCCACCAGGCTGGCAGAGGGTGGTGGAAAGCGGGAAAGCAACGAATATCCAGTTTACTTGCGGCCTCGCAGGCCGTTCGAACGACGAGCGGTCGCGTCCCACTTCTTTCCATCGGTTTCCCATCGCGATGTAAACAGAGGAACTCCAACAAAAATCGAGTACAATCTTCTTATCTTCTACAAACTTCCTGGGTCTGAAGCGACCCGGATCGATCAGAACGATTAATCGAAATCCTGATATTATCTGCACGTGTCTCTCCCTGAAATTGAGGATTGTTAATCCATAAAGTGGCCCAGATTTCACTTCCTTCGATGGTTAAGAAGATCAAGATTTTAGATAAATAATTAAAATTAAGACCCATACTCTGCAGTGTTATTAAAAAAAAAATTGTTAAGTGAATATTTAAAATGATCAACAATCTGTATTTTGGACTAATGAGATTCATCGTTTAATTAGTGATTGCATCTATTTCTGAAGTAAGAGATATGAAACTTCAAGATTTTTTGAAAAAAAGAAAATCAAAGACAGTCTTCTGGTGTTCAAGAATTAACAGTTTCTGTATCGTGGACGAAGATGTTAGGTAAATGTCCACCTTTGGGTGCTATGGGTGCTGGTTCCTTTGGGTGACACTGGTTACTGCGTTGGACTTTGAAAAATGATCTGACCGCTGTTAATTAAACGTGTTTAATTATAACTCCTGTAATTGGATACAATGGTAAACTGAAGCGAAAGTTGCAAACTAATTGCGCTAATGATCAATGTTAATTACAGTACCTCTGCAAATGAATGGTTTTCAATAGTCTCCCTCGACCAGTGCGAGGTCAATTGTAAATGTTTAATGAATTTTGAAGAAATGCGAGCTTCCAGAAGAAGAATTATTTATTGAACGAACTGAAATATTGTAATGACCTTTTTATGGCAATCGATTAATCATATCAAGGTGCTTTGGAAAATAGTGTCATCTCTGAAGAATTTTCGAAAAAGTGTTGAGATGTGGAAAATTGAAGAATCAGTGAGTTGATTGTAAATTGAACAGATAAAATCGTGTAGGATGATTATGGCTTTAAGTTTCGATATGATAATGGAAAGGTGTAGCCGGACGGGAACCATCGCACCTGTGGAACCTTGAGGTAAATTGTTCACCTTTGCATACACCGAGCATTATTCGATTCCCGTTGAATATTGCATTCCCTTGGGCATAGTTGGCTAGTTTGAATGCTTTCGTTACTTGAATTTGCAAGTTGCAACGGTTGCACTCGACCGATGAAAAGTTTTCTTCAGGTAGCCGAAGTTTGGCAATTTTGAATAATGCATTTTAGATTTTCATGAAACCCAGAGGGTGGTTGTAAAAATGTTGAGTAAAAGTTTTTATGTAGATTGTTGAAGGAAGGTATATTCCTTAAGTGGTAAATGAAATTTGCAAACCGTTTGAAAATTTCATAAATTTAATCAATTTCATCGTTTTCATTTAAGGCTTATTGTTAGTAATTTTTCAAATATAAAAGTTTTTAGAGAAATGATGAATAAACTTGTGAATTTTCAAAATCATCAATTCAACTTTATTTCAAATTTTTCTAAATCTCAATTACCATTCTTTTTTAAATAACAATGCACGGTTATTTCTCCCATTTTTCTTTCACTTCCGGTTAAAATATTTCAACATTCATCTTCATTATCAAATTTTCTTAAAATAATTTTTATTTAAAGCTTTTGTTAGTAATTTTTCAATTATAAAAGTTCAAGTCAATTAAGTAAATTGGAAAATTTGCAAATAGAGATATTTCATTTTACTTCAAATTTTTCCAATTTCCTAATTATACTTAATTAACATTCTATCCTAATTAATTTAGTAACAATGCATCGTTACTTCTATTTTCTTTCTACTTCCGGGAAAAATATTTCACCATCCATCTTCATCACCGAGTTCACGTAGTAAAAATATTTCGACGAATCGAACAAAGGGAAAGCACTGTATTTGTAGAGAAGAAAAGAAAAATATAAGCAGGGGCGAAGCTCAGGTGCGCGAAAATCCTGAGAAAATAAAATGAAAGCACGTTCGATGTTATTCGTAGTCGACATATGCGAGAAAGAAGAACGCGTTACAAGTCAGACGAATGTCGTTTCGACATGGATGTCTTACTTCCTTCGCTGCTTTTTCGATTTTACTGTCGGTGTTCCGGGAACAAACTACTAGTAGTGCGACTCAACCATATGCCCTACGGACTTCTCTCGTCAGTAGTAATGGAAGAGCTTTTATGGTGTAGTAATTCGATAAGGGGGAACGTGTATAAGAAAATACTTCAAAGAAAAAGCCTGTCCTTTTCTTACGAATATTTCAGATATTTATTTTCATGATAAATATGAATTTATATTGTTGTTGGTTTCTGTAAGATTTTTATTTTGTGTCATTTTATTTTACTTGAAAGGAAAAGTGTGCCCTTTTTCTACAAATATTTCAGATATTTATTGTTATAATAAATATGAATTGATACTGTTGCTGGTTTTTAAAAATTTTGAAAGAAAAAGCCTATCCTTTTTTAAAAAATGTTTCAAATATTTATTTTAAAAAATTTTTATTTTATGTAATTTTATTTTATTTTAGATCCATTTGTTTATACTAAAATCAAAGTTTTGTATAAAATAGTAAATGAAATTTTAAATATTTCAAAAGCCTAATGTTCAATTGAAAAATTGTATTGATCTAGATGCAAATAAAATAATATCAAAGAAAAATAGACCAATACTCTAAAATTTCTATTATATAAGGTGATAAAAAAATAGAGTATGAATGGAGTAAAAATTGTTTAATTAACATAGGTCCAAAAATTAATCCTTTCTCTGTAAAATCAACATTTATAGTTTTTTAACTATTTTATTTCATAGTTATGATATGGAAAAATAATAATAAATAATCTTTGTTTATATTAGTACATTATAAATTTGTATTTACAGTCTTTAACTAAACCTTATTTGTTAAAAAAAAAAAATATTACAGAGAATGGGTCAATATTAAAACCTATGGTAATTAAACATTTTTCATCCCATTCAATAAGTACTCTAAGTTTTATAAATACTGGACCATATTTTTTAATCGCTCTGTATAAAAATTTCACTCATTTGGGAGATAATTTTCAACAAAAGAAATTTAAAAAAACTAGTGAATCTCATTGTAACGAAACTCGGCTAAAAAGTTGAATTCATTTCATAAAACAAATGTAGAAGAATCCTACATCCTACCAAAGCTTTGAAGATTATCCTCGAAATGTGTTTAAACTCTCGCTTAATTTTCTTCAGAGAAGAGTAACTTTTTTATCTTCTTATAATATCTCTAGTATTAAATGATATTTTTATAAAAGGTGTCGTTCGAACGGGACGATATTTTTATTTCCATATCTGTCTCATTTTTTATGGAAAATGAAAATCCGAGGAAAATTCATAATTTTCCAGGAATTCGCGTTCGTTAAGCGTTCGATTAAACGGCGACGATTTAATTTGTCGCCATGTAATTGGCTCCGTTAATGAGATTCAACAACGAAATAGAATTTATGAATAAATTTTCGGTCGCGATTATCTTGCCAGGATTAGCCATAACAGCATCGCAAATGGTTTGCACAACGGTTTCGAAGCTTTTGTTCGGGACCAGGCATTGATCGCTTGTTTCACGAGTGTCAAAACGCATAATTGCGAATGCTGTTTCATACGAATACGAGATTTGTTCCATTCGAAACGTTGCTCGATCAATTAAACTGTTAACGTAGTGATTTTTCACAGAATAAAACATCTATTCCTTCCTTTTTGCGTTCAAGGTCAATTTGTTATTAAAATTAAAAATTTGTACAAATTATTTATACTAAATTCAGAGAAATTATGGTGGTCCAATAATCTGGGCCCTGTCTATACAATTATCTGTTCCAATAACTTCCTCGTTCCATGCTTATTAAACTGTCAATCATGAAAATTAGTAATAAGAATAATTGAAGGGGTAGTTATTTTTACTAATTTTACAGGAACTATGAAAAATTCTTTAAAAAATGATTTTTGAATGTATAATAAAGTCTCGACTTCTACAAAAAATAGAGCTGCCTGGTTCTTGCATCCAACCCTTCAATTAATTATCGACGGATTGCTAATTACATAGTATTGGAATAATGCTTTTGAGAAAAATAATTATTTTGTAAGGGATTTTTCAAATCGATTTATCACTCATTTTAGAATTTTCTAATAAAATGTAATTAATTTGAATTTGTGAATAAAAAAGAATGTAACGAAAGCAATGAAATAACATTGAATCAGAATGTTTCCTTTGAAAATTATTCTCGATTATGTAAGGGAAAATAGATTATTATAATAAAATAACTATTCCTTTTTTGTACAAGAAATAAAATAGTTGTTGACTTTTATACAATGATTGATTCTTTTTATTTGGGGAGAACTAAATTATCAACTATCTCTTTAAAAATTATTTTTTTGATAAATGATATTCTTTTGTTTAAAAGTTATACATTTTGCTATTTTTTCCTTAAAAAATAAGAGATATAACAGAGTGCGTTTTTTAACCCTCGGCCACAATTCCAATTTAATTCTACAGTTCATATTATTTTCGTTTTCTAAAGTTCTACTATCCTTTCAACAATTATTATTTAGTTCAAAAATTATATATTTCGCTATTTTTCTTTTTGTATAGGAAATGAAACAGTCATAATTATTTTTGCCCAGGGTATCCATCTTACTCCACCCTTTCCTATAAATATTTACACATCACTCAAAGGTACATCCTATTCACACCTCCAAGTATTTACATTCAATCAAATTTTCATCGCAAACTTCGAAAACGTTTCATAAAACCAGATCCTCTGTCTCTTCCAGACCGCCAGTATGTTCGAACAGCGAACAAAGATGCAGCTGGTCCCGATCACCCCCCAGAAGCGTGGGCCGAATGAAAATCCATCCGGGAATCAACTCTCCTGGAGTATCTCCAAACAGACCTCTCCAGAATCTCGAATCGATTCGAAGCTCGTATAAACTCAACCCAACCGACGCATCAACGAATCCAACCCGACTCAGTTTTACCTCATGAAACCATATTTCGCGTCCTCGCGGTGAAATCCAGCTTCGTTTCGATGGCCATTAGAGAATTTATCGACGACGTCGTCGAAGAAGCGGAAGGCGAGGAACGACGTCACAAACCACGGTAACGAAACAAAGAAAATCCTTCGAATAAACGAATGCTATGGAGCTGAACGAAACGATGGATCAAGATCCAGCCAACTCCACCGATCTATCGGATCTAAAAATTCTCATCGATACCGGTCAATCGAATCGTTCGGACGACGTCTACGACCATCAAAAAAGCCACGATCTCGAATATGTCCTCCTGTTAACGCTGAAGGCTACCGTGATGGCCTTCATAATCATCTGTGCCCTGTTCGGTAATTTGCTGGTGATAGTGTCGGTGATGAGGCATCGGAAGCTTCGAGTAATTACCAATTACTTCGTGGTCTCGTTAGCGTTGGCCGACATGCTGGTCGCCATTTTTGCGATGACCTTCAACGCTTCCGTCGAACTGTCCGGTAGGTGGTTGTTCGGCTACTACATGTGCGACGTATGGAACTCGTTGGACGTGTTCTTCAGCACCGTCTCTATACTTCATCTCTGTTGCATCAGCGTGGATCGGTATTACGCGATCGTCCAACCGTTGGACTATCCGCTGATCATGACGAATCTACGGCTGAGCACCATGCTGAGCGTGGTCTGGTGTTCGCCGACGGTGATGAGCTTCTTGCCCATCTTCGCCGGCTGGTACACCACCGAGGAGCACCTACAGTTCCGTAGGAAATACCCGGACGTGTGCGTGTTCCAAGTGAACAAACTGTACGCGATAATCAGCTCCAGTGTCAGCTTCTGGCTACCCGGGATCATCATGATCGCGATGTACTACAAGATCTACAGGGAGGCTGATCGACAGGAGCGAATGTTGTATCGGTGAGTCTTTGTTTATTCATTCTTTTGTTTGAGGAGGTCATTATAAAAATTCTTTTGGAGGGGAAATGATCTGGGAAAATACCAGATGGGCCGGAAATCGTAGTAAATTCTAGGTTAAAAAAGAAGAAAATATTTTGGTATAACATTTTATCATCCGGGGCTCCGTTTCCGAGAAAATCGACGTCAAAGTTTGTTCAATTTGTAAACGATTTACAATTATTAATGAAACTTTGCCACCTTGTAGAGCTCGCCGAGCTGGATACCCCATTTTGGGAGCAGACGGCTAATTGTTTAAAAGATATTAACAATTAAAGTTAGTTACAGCTTCTGTTGAGAAGTAAACACATGACTCGCAATCTAAAGGTCCAGAGTTCAAATCCTCGGTTCTCAATAATTTTTTTTTTTTTTTAAATAATTTGTCTCTTTTTGAGTAACTATTACTATTACTATAATTAATAATTAATTTTCATACGCTGCAATTTTTATCGAATTTAAGTTATGTTTTCTATCCAGTACATTATCATCCTTACCGCATTCGAAATTTACACGCGCTTATTTGTTATTACACAAATAATTGTAAATCGATACAAATACCCCCCTCAATATGACATAGCAATTCACTATTCAAAGATTTCTTCAAAGTAGGGGTGATGGAATTTGGATTTGAATCTAGATTTTTGGGGTTCAAGGCTGATCCTTATTTATTTACTATGACACTGCATTTCGCTATCGCAAAATCTGCAATCGGACCAAGGTTTTAGGAGTTTCGTATTGAGTCTTACTTATTCAGTGCGACATGCCATTTCACTATCGCAGGATCAATGGAAAACTGGAGTGACGAGATCTTGATACGAACTTAACTTTCCAACGTGTCAGTTCGTAGTATTTATAAATAAAAGAGCGATGATGGGATCTAGACTCGAGTTTACATTTTTAAGGTTTCGAGTTAGTCTTCGCTTGTTTCCCATGATGAACTATCCCATTAATGTTTATAATAAAATAACAACTTTCTTGTTATTTAGTTTATGATTTAAATATGTAGTCACGTGATATGGCAATAGAATTAAGTGATAAACGAAAACATAGTAAATTCGATAGTGCTTCGCAATCAGCTCTATTAAATATCCTCAATAATTCACTGATTACTGCACTTCGATGCTCCATCGCGTTAATTATTTAAGCTTGCAATTATAGGGAAAGCTTCACCCTATATCCTGATTTCAGGAGCTCAAATACTTGACCAGGGTCATTTTAGTGCTTTGATTGCAAACTGTGTATCGTCGCACAATATTCTGTTTTTAATTTAATTTTCAAAATAAAACAAAATTGTGTGCTTATTTTTGTCGATTTTTAACCCTCGGATGGCGGACCATGGAGAAAGCTTCAATTTCAATTTAATTTTTTTTTTTCTAAATTGCACATTGTTGCTTTAAAAATTATTTTTCATACTTACGAAACTCTTTTGTTTAAAAATTATACATTCAATTTTAGGTAAATATTCTTGTTTGGGTCACGAGTGACCCAGGGATTCAGGGTCGAAAGATAAAGCTCTTCCTGTTTCATTTATCTCGAGACTGGAAAAATGTTGGAACGAGACGATCTTTTCCTGATGCTCGATGACACTTTGACCCGGAAATACATGAATGTTGATTCTTTATTCTAGTCGATCGACAACCACCGGAAATTGGATACGTCGACGACGTACGGAAATCGTTGACGCGTACGCGACTTGGATACACCTTTCTTTCCTTTTTATAGGAAGATTAATGCTTTCCCATGCACGCTTCAGAACGTTTATGTGTTTTCTATGAGGAGATGTTGGGAAAAGGATATTCCTCGAGGAGAATGCTTCGAGTACCTTATTCGAATCGATCTTATGAATTATTCTCTCAATATTTTTACATAAATGATTCTTTGAAGAGTACGTTTTGGAAGAGCCTCTGTAAGACTCCTGTGAATAAATTTTTTAAGATAATAGCAAGATAATATTTAATTAATAGGGTAACGTATACAGTTGACCTCTGTACAATGATTGATCCGTTTCATAAAAAAAAGAAATATAATATTTTTTCTTTCTTTTTTACTCCTAAAATAATAATAGAGTCGTACCTATGGGCACTTTAACCCCTTCACCGATTTATGATGAAAGTGTACTCACGCATATGCACGGGAACTGGTGTTACTTAAATGAAGTAAAGGGCACAAACAGTGCAGACACGAACTAAGAAAACAAGGCAAAACAAAATATTAAAAAAAAAGGAATATAATATAATGCGTTTCTTAACTCTCGCGTCGGACGGCGGACCATGAAGAGAGCTCCAATTTAATTTTCTAAATTTTACATTGTTCCTTTTGAAATTACTATTTCAACATACGACTCTTTTGTTTAAAAATGATACATCAAATAGAATTATAGTTTGTTATTTAAGAAACTCATTTTATTATATTTTTTTATTGTTTTAGCAAATGGGTCAATCATTATACTGGGGTTAATAACTGTATGTCTTATCCTACATAATTTTTTATTATTTTATTTCCACGATTTTCTTTGTTTTTATTTACTATATGTCATTGATGTACAGCCTTCAATATCTTAAATAATTTATTTTTATTTAATTCTTACACTTTTACCTGGATCGAGTAGAAAAGGATCTTTATGGTCAGACATTCAGTCAAATGAAATGATTGAAAATCGAAATGTAAAATTTTCAGAGGAATAAATTTTCATTAACTAGAATAGCTTGAAAAATTCTAAATTTGTTCCTTTACTAATTTAACAACGTCCAATTTCAGAAAAATTGTATTTTACAGCTACACGTGACTGTAACTCGTTATTTCATTTGGTAAAAGCATCTGACCCAGTTCTAATTAAAAATTACACCGAATACGTTCGCTGCTTTTTTTCGCAACGACAAAGAAACGTCGGAACAAAAAAAGAGCGGTTTGCTTTTTAGCGAACAACTTCGTGTCGAGACACAAGTCGGATAAAAAGCAAAAATCGTAGCCAACTGCGAGAACCCGGTAATTATTGGGACGTTCACTTCGCAAAACGTTTAGTGCACTCAGCTGGCATCGGAACAACAATTCGCAATTCCATTTGCCCGGCACAAGCTAGTGAACACAAAACACGAATGAAAAGAGAAAAAAAGAAACGAGAAGAGCATGATCGTAAATCTTCTCGCGTTTCGTTGGTCAATTTTCATCCTCGTTTCGAAATGCCAAACGAAATCGGGTAAATGGGTACGATTCCTTTTTTTTATTGCAGTGAGATGAAATTCCCGAATTTCCAAATTACCAAAGTACCAAATGGTCAAACTCCTAAATCCCAAAATTTTAAAGTTTTCAAATTACCAAATTGCCAAATTCTCAAATACTCCAATTCTTAAATTCCCAAATTTCTAAATATTCAAATTCTCAAATTTTCTGATCCCCAAATTTCCAAATATCTAAATTCCCAAATTCTTAAATCACCAAATCTCCAAATGTTTAAATTTCCAAATTCTCAGGTTCCCATATTTCCACATTTCTAAATTCCAGAATTCCAGAATTCCAAAATTCCAAAAATATTTCAACGATAGTCTACTATCCACGAACAGCTGGATGGAAGGTCGCTTTAAAGGGTGGAAAGCAGAGCTATCGAAAAATCTCTCATGTAAATATAGCCCGGAGCTATTCTGGTGTTAATAGCCACCATGGCGAATATCGAGGGTTAAAATGACCAAAGGGAATGCCACTGAGACCAATAGATACGATCAAATTCTAGGTTGTCTCCTCGAATTACCGATCGACTTTCGTCTATTTTTTTTTTTATTTTCTCCCCCTGGTTCAACCCTCTAATACTTTGATCTCCCCTCCGGTTGAAAGGGTACGACTCTCGTGGGAGAAGTTTTGTTTCTTTTTCGGTCGAAATTGATAGAAGATGAAATTCGAAGTGGTGGGTTTATCGGGTGATAAATGTCCTCTCACGATCAACGATGACAAATTGATGTTCGTTAACTTGGGTTGTTAAATTTCGGGTCAGTATTCGTATAATAAATCCGATACTTATCACAGTAGCGTAACTAGGATTAGTTGAACCCTCTATTAAAAAATAAAAGAAATTTTAGCGTAACTGTGGTCAGTTTAACCCCCTGATTAAAAATAAAAAAAATGTTCTTCACCACGAATATTTGAATAATAAATCCGATACTTATCACAGTAGCGTAACTAGGATTAGTTGACCCCCTTATTAAAAAATAAAAGAAATTTTAGCGTAACTGTGGTCAGTTTAACCCCCTGATTAAAAATAAAAAAAATGTTCTTCACCACGAATATTTGAATAATAAATCCGATACTTATTACAGTAGCGTAACTAGGATTAGTTCACCCCCTTTTAAAAAATAAACAAAAATTTTCTTCACCAATATTTGAATGATAAATCCTATATTTATCACAGTAGCGTATTTAGAATTAGTTGAACACTCTGTTAGAAAATAAAAAAATTTTCTTCGCCTCCTTATTGGACAATTATAGCTGTGCCATTGATCGAACAATAATTTTTCATATATTACATAAAAGTTCATTTCATGAAATTGATATTTTCTTTTGCAGAATTTCTATCAAACCGGAAATGCTATACGATCCTTGTAATGCTAGCTGAGCCAGTAAATTATGTCTAGCATCGTGTTTCAAGAGTAGAAATTGTGTAGAATTGAACTGTCGATTCGAATCGTGTGGCATTCAATTACAGCTCGGTGCGAGTTACTTTTCCTGTGGATGGAAGGAATAAAAATTCCTTTGGAATTGTGTCTGGGAACACGATATCTGCATTAAAAGACACGGAGTCCTATTAAAAAAAGAAGAAAAGAAGAGAAAAAAGAAACCGAGGCGTTGTTCACCAAGTTTTGTGAGGGTGAAACTTCTTGAAATTTGTGACGTCAACTTTTTTTCTTCTTTAGTATCATATGTGAAGTGAAATAACCAAAATCACCTCCTACATAAAAAAAAAATACATTCAATTTTCTATACAAAATTAATGAGATGATTAATATTCAACTTACAAACTTGCAGATTACATTTTTTTTAATTGATGCGAAATAATTAAAGCCACCCTCTATACAGAAATAATGAATCCAATTGTCTATATAAATTAATTAAGTGCTTAATATGCAACTTACAAAGTACTAAATAAAATTTTTAATTGAAGTGAAATAATTAAAACCAGGACCTATATAAAAATAACAAATCCAATTTTCTATATAAATTAATTAAGTGATTAATATGCAACTTTCAAACTTCCAAATAAAATTTTTAATTTACATGAAATGACCAAACCCACTTTTTACATAATTAATTGAGTGAATAATATCCCACCTACAAACTCGCAGATTAAATTTTTTAATTGATGCGAAACAATTAAAGCCACCCTCTATATAAAAATGATAAATCTCGTCACCTATATAAACAATTTAAATAAAGTTGTCAATCACAAACCTTTTCAATTCCAAGTCGCGAATTCATTTCATTTGAAAAACCTCCAAAGGACTGAATGACTTTTATATTCTCTTCGTTAGCTAATTCATTACCCGCCACAATATTTCTTTCTGTTTACTCGTTGTTTCTCTTATTTGGCAATTCTTCTCCGTTGCCACGGCGAAACGTCTGGAGGAAGACTACATCCGATCCCGAGGGGTTCCTATAAAAAGATCCATAAGGTTTGAGGTTTCGCTTAATGGCGTGTCAGGCCATGATTCTGTTTTCCTTTCTTCTCTGCGGTTTGTTTGGTCGACGTTTATTCCCCTGAACCGGGGCTGAAGCAGATAAATCCCCGTCGATTTTTCATTGCACTCGAGCAATTTACGCGCTAATAATAAAACGCTTACAAAGGAACCGTTCTACCGAACAAATTTATAACTGGCTTTTCAATAATTAGAGGTCACTCGGGACTGATTGAATCCTCCGGCTTTATTATTTTCTTTCTATCTCCGCGAACAGATGGTGAGATCTAATTATTCGTCGGAAGCCTTTACCCTTGAACTTCATCCGCTGACGTTCTACCAATGAATCGACGAGCTTTTCCAAGGTGGCAAGCTTCCACCTAACGAGATTACAAATTAACTTTCTTATCGTTAGTAACAACAATGTCGATGCTGAAGTCTTAAGTAGAATGGGCAAATTTTTTGGGGTCAAAAAATTCAATTATTCTATTTAATAATAATATAATAATAATTATAATAATAATTTAATATAATAATATTTAATAAAAATAATTTAATTATAATAATAATAAGTTTATTTAATAAATTTATTGATACTATACTCCATCCAACGAGACGAGACGGTAAATGCGTAGAAATTCACGTGCTCGAAGCAGACCCAACTCGACCGAAACGTTTGAAGAACTGGAAACAACTGACTCGTCTCGTTGGATTGATTATAGAGTTTAACTACAACAATGGAAAGTTAGAACGAAATGAAAATTTCAAGTTGATAGCTGTAGTAGATTCTGAGAAAAAAAATCATCAAATTGACTTATTTTGTATGTAACGTAAAAAAGGCCCAAATCTACCCTTAGAAATCCAAAGAATAAAATAGTAATTAGGTAAATGATATGAGAATGTAATGATTTCTGGTACCTGTTGCGTGTTTGAATCGATGCCATAAGTTTCGATGATTCATCGACGGTTTCGCACGTGACCGGATCGGATAATCGTCCTTGGTATTAGACGACGGGGTACAATTATTCTGAACGATTATTATGATGAAAAGAGCCCGTTCTCTCCTTTCCTCGTGGCGAACGATTTATTTGACTAGGTGGAATATTAAAATTCCTGCCCAGCCAGAACACATAGATCGGCTTACGTATCCGAAGGAGCCGGAAACGACCTCATTTTTCTTCAACGTCGGCAACGAGGTCACAGATGAATCTCCTGATATTCGACTCTTGCCCATACCGCGGGAATAAATGAGGGTCAAATGAAACGACATCGACCAATGAGGGTTTAAATTGTTATTCGATCGATTTTCAAACGTTTTAATTCATTGCAGTTGGTTAAGGGCACAGACTCTTTCTGAATATTATTAGGTTCCCAATTTGATGCCTTACCAATTTTATGATTTTATGATTTAGTTCAGTGATGGATCGATTTCGTAATTTGGAAACTTTCAATTTTTGCATTTCTAAGTTTTTAAATTTTCCAGTCCCCAAACCTTTCCCTAAAATTTCCCAATTGCCCCGTTTTCCAGTCATAAATTTTTCCAGTTCTCAACTCTTCAACTCCTCTAGATACCAATTTTCTAATTTTCCAGTTTCCAAATTTTTTAATTTGTCAACTTTCCAACTTTCGATTCCCCAATTTCTCCCAATTTCAATTTTCCAGTTTTCCAACTGTGCAATTTCCCAATCTCCTAGTCATCCAATTTTCCACTTTTCCGCCCCTTTAATTTCTAAATTTTCCAATCTCCTAATCATCCAATTTTCCAATTTTTCGGCTTTTGAATTTCTAAATTTCCCAATCTCCCAACAATCCAATTTTCCAGTTTTCCAGCCTTTGAATTTCTAAATTTCCCAGTTGGTCAATTTCTCAATTCTCCAAATTTCCTATTTTTCAGTTTTCCACCCTTCCATTTTCCTAAATTCCCAATTTTCCATTTTCCTAACTTTCTAATTCTCCGAATTCCTCTGTTTTAAAATTTATAAATTTAATTACCATAACTGATTCAAAGCTGTATAGACATATTAAATTATTTTCATTTATAATATTCTTCTGACTTACTGTATATCCACTCCGTAATACCAAAGATTAATTCGTTCATTATAACAGTAACAGATGAGCACGTAGAACAGACTAGGGGTGATTTGGACGGGTAGAACGTGACAGTGCTTGATCAGGCAACTAGAACAGCATGAGATCAGACCTTTATTAACGGAAGTTCAAGGAGGTTTATTACATAGTCCACGGCGATTCAATTACGATATTACATGTTGGCCAGTAAACGTTGAAGCGTTCCATTTTGCACGGGAAAAGATTATCATTCTCTTCGAACCCCAGAGATCTAATCAATTAAGTAAATCATCTAGAGAAAATGTTAATTCATAACCTACTTCTCTTTTCACTTCTTGATTAAATTGTTTGGGAAAATTTCCAATCGCATTTCCCCTCTGATCGTTCGACAGCGGAGTTAATTGAAAAAAAAAAAGGCAAGATCTTTGAAAAATGCTTCGAAATCTCATTTCCTGTGACCATGGAACAGCACCTGGAAATTTAATTTCCCGCTAAAGTTGAGAATTTATGCTGCCAGCAGGACATCGTGTATTAACATTAATAAGAAAAGTTACAAAGGCTCCACTCGAGTGAAAACTTTTCATGGCCTCTTTCACGTGTCCTACAAAATATTATTGTTTCATGGCTTTTAAGGTATTAAAACAGCAATTACAATCCGGTTACTATGTTACAGCTACTTGTAATGTCCCTGGAAAATATTTCTTTCACTTTACGCGCATAAATGATATAAAAATGCAAATGCCTGAAATAAATTGGCGAAAGTTAATAACTGTCAGCGTTATAAGTTTTCTGCAGCTGTGTAGCGCCTCGCTTAAAAACAAGAAGAAGAAAATAAAACACTTTAGACAAAGTATTACATCGAGCGATTATGATTTAATTAAACTTTTATTACAAAGTAAATTAATTAAATTATCAGGTACCTAAATTTGAAAAGTTTCATCCTTGACCCATTAGCAAACAAACATTGAAATAAAATATTGGTTTCTATGCTTCAATTACATCGATACTGCTTTTGAGGAAGATATTGATTTCGGTTGCAAAGAAAACACGGAAAAATGTAACAAAATATAGGAGGCCCTTTGTGGAGAAGTGAATAGCATGCTTGCTTTGGGTTCTGAATATCCCAGAACCGAGTCCCGTTCGGGTGCGAGTGTTTTTCCATGTGAAACTAAATTTCCATTTCCACGTAAATTTCTATCCGCGTGCACAGGCTTGGGAAAATATAACAGATCTTTATCGGAAAAGCCGGAAAAATAGGAAGATACCGGGGTAGGTACATACCTCCTATTCAATGATAGAACGCAGTTTCGAATATGAATCTGAAAAAGAAAAACTAGTATTATTACAGCATACATTACGATTTAAATGTAAATTCACGTCTGAAAAATGTGTATACGGAGGCGGAAAAAGGAATCTTCAAAAGGGAGGAAAAAATTGTCTGTATATAAAAGGAGAAAGAAGTGACTTGAATAATACACGTGAAGCTCAAAGAAAAGCTTCTTCAAAGGAACACAGTTTTTAAAGTAGCAAAGAAAAGAAAGAAATATTCAGAAAAATATGTGTGTGAAAGAAGACGCTAAAGTGGTCTGCATAGGGCGGCTAAATTTCTTCTTGTACTCATTTTGAGCCTTCAGGGTGGAATAATCCCTTAATCCCTTAAACGATCTACTGTTCAACCGGAAAACAATTATTTCCCTCCCACGTGTTTGATAAAATAAGCGGATGAAAAAGAGGCAATTTTCTGGTTATTCGAGAAAAGCTGATACAAAATAATATTCTTCCAATCAAAGTGGAATATTGCAATTAACAGGTTGATTGGCATACAAAATTTTGTATAAAATTCTCTGTAAACCAGAAAATTATAATAAATCATAAAATCCGTATGTTTTTAAAGATGCTATCAAAATTTGAAACGAATCGATGAAAAATTCTTTGAATTCTTTTGTTCGTCTTTAAATTTTAAATAACTATATTTTGTGAATAAGAAAAGAAACTACTTTGCTATTCCAGTGCCAATTGCACATTACTTTTAACATTCTAAAATCTATTTTAAAGAAACTCAAAGGGATGACTATAATTGTCCAATGCAAAATAGAATTTTTATATTAAAAATAAAAATAATTATGCTAAAAAATGTTCTATCGCAAAATTATTTTTATTTATGCTCAGTTACATAGCGACTATGGCGAAAGGGTTAATAATAATTAAAAATCACAATTAGGATCCAAGATATAGTAAACGATAGTAATGTGAAAATTATTTAAAATAAAAATCAGAAAATTAGATTTGTTGAAAGTTTGAAGATGGCCTAATCCCTTAACGAGTCAAGAATACTCCTCTGATTAAAATCAGTACAAATCACCTCGTTTATTAGACTGAACAGCAAGTTCAAAGTCCTTTCGTGTACGAAACCCTCGACATCCTAGCCTTGTTTGCAACGGTATCGTGTCGTTCCCTTGTACTACAATATGTCCAGGTTCACGCAACGCCTTTGTGCAGGGCAAGCTATGTTGCATGTAACGACTAGTCGATCAACATCCCCAATCCTGGCCTATTGTTTGCGCCGAGCAAGCGATCGACAAAGGTCAGAGACATGGAAGGCTCGATCGAACGACTCCAGTCTGGAAGGGAAATAAAAACCGCGATTCCTAGACGACTATAAATGGAACGATGGTTATAAACTACGTGTCATTTACTCGCCCCCAGAATGTATATGTATCAGAAGGGTGAAATTGGATACGGGTGAGAAGAGGTGTTAACGTTAATTACAAAATTTTTATACTTTTGCTGTTGTGTCTTATTCGTATCGAAATTGAAAATTAACCCTTTTGCTTTTAGGGATGATTATAATTGCCCAATGCTAAATATTTACACATCAAAATAGATAAAATAGAATTTTTATTTTAAAAATAAAAATACTTATTCCTAAAAAATTATTTTTATTTATGCTATAGCGAAGGGGTTAATAATAATTCAACAATTGTAATTTGCATCCAAGATACAGTGAACGATAATAATGTGAAAAGGTTAATTATAAAGGTAACTGTGTCCGAACATTTCTCGATCTTAATGAGGGAAACTTTGTTCCATGGCACGAGGCGTAAATTTTCACTTAATTGGTTAAAATTTAAAGCGTGATATCTCGCGGCACGTAGATCCTGGTCAGAGATAAATGTTCGCCGTGCTATGTAAACGCGCCATTACGTGCAATCACATGACAGGAAAGTATAGTTAATAGAGAGTGTGGTGCAACGTCGCGTTAAGCTTTAATCAATAAACAAATAGGGGTAGAAAGCACGTAGAAGCCAGGTGAACTAGACAAGCAATTATCTTCACACGGATTAATCGAGTAACTTTCAATCAACTTTTCTAGAAAAATTTATCGATCAACTCGATGATTATTAATGAAATATTTGAGGTTCGTTAAAATAATTACAAAAGTGACTTTCAGAAATTTGTAATTTAAGCTTTTGAATGTCTGGAAATTCAAATTAAATTATTCTCTCTTTTTATCAGAATTATTTGCTTTTTTTTGAAATTTTATAACAATTTGGAATAAAATAATGTTTGACCCTTTAGAGGACAATTTCAAACATTTTAACCATAAATTACCCACAGCTTGTTAATTGATATTGAAACAGGATTCGATAAACCTGAACGAAACGAATGTGTAAAGCAAATATCTCTGCTTATCGACAACAAACAGATAAATCAACGCTAGTAACGTGGAAATTTCATAGTGCAAACGGTATCCTGACACCATTGCCATTTGGATGCGGGTTTGCATGTTCGCCATTTGAATTTTTGGCAAACAGCCAGTCGAATTTCTCGACCATTATGCAAATCGATGGCAAACTGTTGCGCTGTTCCTCGAGAAAGCAATGCTCAAGTTACCCCGGAGCCTGGATTATTTCCAGCCCTTTTTCGTCTTTTAAGTTCATGGTACATGGAAATCATTTTTCAGCTAACAGTTTCTTGAAGGAAATATAAAAATAACACCATTGGTACTGTTTTATTTTATTTTCTATGATTGCAAATATTTTTGAATCGATATAACGTTAGATATTTTAGATTTTGTGTAAGATTTTGAATGGTTTATGGAATAAAGTAGTACAGGTAAACGTTTGGTCAAACATGTTATAAAATGATCTATGTAGCTTACAGTTTCTAAAAAAATTAAATATAAGTAGAATAAAAATGAAGTATAAGTGGAAATATTGGAGATAAGTTCAAACGAAGAAGGGTGTTAGTTATGGGGTTAAGTAGAATAGGTAAACGCCTGGTCAGACATATTCAATGCCTGGTATAATTATGAAAATGATATATACTTTTGCAGCTTCAAAAAAATTAAATATCAGTAGAATAGAAATTGAATATAAGAGGAAATCTTGGACATAAATTCGAACTAGAAAGGTTGTTGGTGATGGAGTTAAGTAGAACAAGTAAACACTCGGTCAGACATATTTAATGCAGCGTGCAGTAATTATGGAAATGATATTTGAAAAAGAAATTGAATATAAGCAAGATAGAAGTGAAATATAACTGGAAATCTTGGAGATAAGTTCAAACAAAGAAGAGTTAGTTATGGGGTTAAGTAGAATAGGTAAACTGGTCAGACATATTCAATGCCTGGTATAATTATGAAAATGATATATACTTTTGCAGCTTCAAAAAAATTAAATACCAGTAGAATAGAAATGAAATATAAATGGAAATCTTGGAGATACGTTCGAACAAGAAAGGTTATTGGTTATGGAATTAAGTAGTACAAGTAAACACTTGATCAGACCAGTTCAATACCTGTCGTAATTATGAAAGTGATATCTATTGCTCGCTGCTTTTTAAGGAAATTAAATTCAAGTGGAATAGAAATGAAATACAAGGGGTAATCTTGAAATAAGAAAGATTGTTGGTCATGAAGTCAAGTAGAATAGGTAAACACCTGGTCAGACATATTCAATGCCTGATATAATTATGAAAATAGTATCTATTTTTGCAGATTTAAAAAAAAATTAAATATTAATAGAATAGAAATGAAATATAAGTGGAAATCTTGGAGATATGTTCGAGCAAGAAAGGTTATTGGTTATGGAATTAAGTAGTACAAGTAAACACTTGATCAGCCCAGTTCAATATCTGTCGTAATTACGAAAGTGATATCTATTGCTCGCTGCTTTTTAAGGAAATTAAATTCAAGTGGAATAGAAATGAAATACAAGGGGTAATCTTGAAATGAGAAAGGTTGTTGATCATGGAGTCAAGTAGAATAGGTACACGCTTTGTCAGACATCTCCACTACTCTCAGTAATTTTGAAAAAAGGTTTTGACCGCTCGATACTTTTCAGATTGGAAACGAAATGTGAGTTGAAACCTTCGACATAGGATCAAGTTAGAAAGCTTTTTCTAAGGTTTCACTACAATCTTGGCGAACGTTAAGCCTTCATTGAACGTTTTCAGACTGTTTCGCTTTCTGTAAGGTTTCCCGGTGCTGTTTGTTTGGGTTATTTCTGGCTCGAACGTGACCGAGACTTACGTTGCCATTCAATTAAACGTCTATTAATAACTTTGCTGTTCATTTTCACTGGAATAACATGAAAAAAAAAAGAAAATACTAAAAGTAACAAATAAAACGATTATATATCAAATAAGTGCAATTACAAAGTATCAGTATGTTATATTCAATTCAAATCACTTTTCTTTTGAAATATTATCTCGACGCTTTTTCTTGTCCTGCTCGTATGCAAGAAGACGACTTTCATCGAGCTTTTATAAAGGAATCAAGCTTAAAAGCTGAGGCCTGTTCGATCGCCTCGCTTTGATGTTCACTCGAAGATGTAGGCAAATTTTAGAGCACGTAATTTAACTGCTGTCAGCGTAATGGAAAAATAAAAGCTTTGATCGGCTTCGCGTAATCGGCTGACGCGATGAAAATCGTCTCGTTTCCCTTTTCAGACACACTCTGTCTCTATTTAACTTTCATGAATTTCGTCGATCTCGCTATTACTTTGAAAAGTCTCATCATCAGTCGTACCCGATTGTGTGGTAATTGAATTTCAGCTAACATATCCCTGAACAGAGATTATTGAACAAAAAATATTCCAAAGTACCTTGTAATTTTCTCCGCCTTTATATTAAATTAGAAATAATTTTTTCCACTCCTGCTATAATTATTAATAATGTAATCGTTCAAATTTCCTATTTCTTTCTTTCGTCGTTTCTTCCACCCTATTATCTTGAAAAAAAATTAATACTTTATGAATTTCTCTTGGGATTGCCTTCCCAAACGAAACGAACCTATGAAAAGCTTGCAAGGAGTAAAAAAGAAAGCTGTTCTAATTTTCCGACTTTTCATCAAGAAGGATCGACGACGAAACGATTACTTTTCCAAGTTTTAAGAGCGTTTGAAGATACAACAGTTCAGCATTTTTCGTCAGGCTTAAATCTTCATAAGAAAACACCAGAGGGGAATTTAACGAAAAGTAGTCTTATATGAAATCTTCTTTTTTTAAGTGCAACCCTTCTCGGTTGACAATCATTATGACCTGTGTCATAATAACAAGATACGTGTTGATATATCGAATCCATTCTCAATAGAGCCAACAACTAGTGGCTATCATTTACCTGGAAAATATTGGGAGAAAAGCGATTCTTCAGCGTGGAAACGGTGAACTTTGTCAAGTAGAGAATCTGCGGAACATTTCGTTCCTCTACTTGATGGCTCTAAAGTGACGCGTTAAAGTGATGCAGAGAATTCTGGTTCAAGAAACTTTTATCTCCTTTGGATGTTTCAGTGAAATATTTGCGGACATTTTTTTCCCTATAATCCGAGGAAAAGGGAATAGCAGCCAAGGAAAATCGTTGATCAAAATCTGGAAAATATAAAAATGGTAGAAAATATTAATAACGATTTTCTTCTACCCTTCTGTTAAAATAATTAACACTTCCATGGCTACTGTCATATTTCAGTATTTTCGATATGAATTTTGAAATCTGGTAAATGAGTTAGAGGAGGTGGGTAAGATGGCGAATATTTTTTTGTTTGCTTCCTTTTTTATTGTTATACCATTTTTATACAGTTTTAATAAAGGCAAGTTTCGTTTGGGAAGTCAATTTTGGCATTTATAAGAGTGCAGAATTGAATATCACGTAGCGTGGGTGGCGGACCATGGAGAGAGCCACATTTGGAATTGAAATTTCTGTTTTATTTTACCCTAATTTTTTAAAAACTATTCTTCCAGCACATGGAACTCTTCTGTTTAAGAATTACATATTTTGCTATTGTTTCTTTAAATAAAAAATAAAATAGTTATACTTATTTTCGTTTGAGATATCCATCTTACTCCATCTTCCAATAAATTTTTAGACACCCTTGAATATTCTGCATGATACTGGGAGTAAGGTGAAGAGGAAAATTATCGGATAATAGGAAAATAAGGGGCAAATAATGATGATGTTGTGTCGTAATAACGAAACGGGTCACAGACGGTCCATAAAGAGCAAAAAACAAAGAAATATATGCGCATTGCGGATAGAGGATCGATGAAACACAATGGAAAAGCACTTATCGTGAGCGAGACGGAGACGTTTCTTTCATTTCTCAAGCCGGTTCCACAATTCCTCGGTCCTATCCATATTTAAGGGCCACATTTTCTCTGGTGTTTCGTATTTCGGAATGCTTTCAAGCAGCCGTGACGCGTCTTCGGGCTTAATGGCGGATTTATACCTTTTGCTGGGAGTCTATGTCAGCTTTTCCTCCCTGTCAGATCTATTTTCGGCGCTTTCTGAGCGTCGACACTGTAGATCGCGTCTCGTTTCGGCGTGGATGTTCCTGTTGCAAATTAACTTTCCCATCTCGGAACGTGAAACACGTCCAGGAAACTTGCATACGAAATTTCTGGTTAATTTTCGTTTTTATTCAAATCCCTTGTGGGGCGCCATAAAAGCTAGAAGCGATTCATGCTCCCACTATACTACGACGTTATTATATTATTAATCATGGAATGTAATTTGAATTTTATCAATTTAGGAGCTTTTACAGTTCTGCAAATTTTTTATTCGAATAAATTTATATTTTTATCTTTAATTTTAATTCTGGAACTCGAGGAACCGTGGAAACCTTATGGGGGTGGAGTATCCCCATTTTCCCTGAGGATAAGAATTTTATTTTCTAAAGTGAGAAAGTATAAAAAAAGAAGCAATTTCTAAATATTTAAATTATTTAAAAATAAAGAAATTGAATTGTAATTTAAAAGTACTTTTCTGTCGGTACCACTGAACGCCATAAATGTTGGTTTCTAATGTCACAGGATGTCAGGTGTCTCAAAGGGAGATGCATGATTAGAGTCGTTGTAAATCCTGGCAAATCCCGGCAGAAGCATGGAATGAAAGTAACCAGGATACTAGCTAGCTGAGTTACGTTGAATACGAGTGCCGTCAGCATATTTACAGTTGTTCCACGGTGAGCGAATGAAGCTGGGACGACAAAGAAATCCTTCGGGGCTGCTACTGTCGGGTTTCATCCCCTAGAATAAAACATCGAGCCGAGTCGGTTCCATATGGATGAGCGACTCGATTTTCTAGATTCCTACCTCTGTATATATCCCGTGGCCCTTCAGCCGAAATATCTGGTATCTGCATCCTTATGCATGGAATTACATAATGTCTTGTTTATTTTTCGTGGAAGACTTCTCTTATCAAGTTATGGAATAATTTATTTCGTTTCGGCGATCTTTCTGCTGTATTTAACAGTGAATAGATGAAGATGTTAAGGAAATGATATTTTTGGTTGAAATATTTTTTATCAACTATCATTTTTCAAACATTTTGCAAAATTTCACTAAAATAACCCTCTCACCATTCTGTTTCTGAAGTTCAAAAGTTGAAAAATTCAAAAATTCCAATATTGCAAAGTTCCAAAATTCTAAAATTCTAAAATTCTAAAATTCTAAAATTCTAAAATTCTAAAATTCTAAAATTCTAAAATTCTAAAATTCTAAAATTCTAAAATTCTAAAATTCTAAAATTCTAAAATTCTAAAATTCTAAAATTCTAAAATTCTAAAATTCTAAAATTCTAAAATTCTAAAATTCTAAAATTCTAAAATTCTATAATTCTAAAATTTGCGTAATTTTAAAATTTGTAATTCTAAAGTTCCATAACTCCAAAATTCTACAATCCAAAAATTTGAAAACTCTAATGGTCTGAAATTCTGAAATTCTGAAATTCCGAAAGGCCAAAACCCAAAAATTTCAAAATTCTAATATCGTACATAGTAATAGTGGCATTGAGATGCCTTTTAACTATATCTAAGTTTTCACTGCAGATTCGATATTTCAATTTAATTTAAAACAATCATGGAGCAAACTGTTTGAGTTTCCTTCTACCGAAAGAAAAACAGAAGCTTCAAAGAAAAACTGTGCAAGTTTATCTAACTCTTACTACAAGAAAATCCGTTTTTATCCCCTCGAAGCGTCTACCAAACGCCATGGAATATATTCTTCGCAACTCGATTACGTTACACTCGAGACGAGATTTTCCACGTTCGCTGGGAACGCATTGACGCTCGGAAAACTGTTGGGAAAACAATGAGACCGCGGTTGGCGTTAACACGAATCCTCGGGGCTCGTTCTCTCTCGCTGCCGAAAGAAAGAGCAATTTTCCAGACCGGTTCCCATGGCTGACACGTTTTGTGCTTCCCTTTGAAACCGAAAATACGTCAGCATTGAATTTTCCCTGAGAAACAATGAATTTTCACTGAATTTTCATTATTAAAATTATAAATAAGTAATTCTTCACATTCCAACATCTATATTATTTCAATCTAATATATAATTTGTAGATTTGATTCAATTTTTCAATATCTGTACCCCAGAGCCAGAGTATATTTCCACTTTTTTAAAATAAATGATATTTTACATGTTTCTAGAGTCAAAATTTTCGCTCTTCCTAATGATACAAATTATTTTATTCTAAGTCGTTTAATTTTTAATATAATAGTTTCAAAATAATATTAATTCCATATCTTATTTCGAGCCAAACAATCTAGAGTGCTCTTGATACTAGTTCACAAAAAATTTCAGAGCCAAGCAATTTGAAGACCAGTGTCAGGTTAAAATAATTTTGAACAAAAATAGCCTTTCGTCGAAGAATTGTCATAAACTTCCTTTAGAAAGTTATTCCGTTGAATGGTCAGAACATTTCAACAAAAATACCTCGATGAAATTTATAATTTAAAATAAGAAACTGGAAACCAGTCATTTTGACCTCTTTGGTAGTTCTAGTATTAAACAATAAAAGGATACATTCTTTATTTGCGTTAAAAAAATCACGTAATGTCTCTAATGGTTTAAAAATTACAAAGTTTTTGTACCTTTTATTTGCTCTCCCCTAAAATTTTAAAATAACCCTTGGACGGTGTGGCGGACCATGGAGAGAACCCCAGTATTTCATATAATTTTTATTTTTTAAATTTTACACTGCTCCTTTAAAAATCATTCTTTCAATATATGAAACTTCTTCGTTTGAAAATGATAAATTTTATTCTTTTATATGTTTTGTAAATTTGGGTCACGACAGGGGGTTAATGCACTTTAGCTTTAGGGTCCAGATTTATTAATTGCCATTCCTTTGAAAATTTCAGGTACTTAATGAAATTTTACTGTCCAGTTTATTAGCTTAACAATTCACCGTGGAATCCTCGTAACATCTTCGGAAAATAATTAAACAGCCGTGACAGTGGGATCGTTAACGAATTCGAAATGAATTCTTCGTCACTGTCGTAACAGGCAATTACTCTTTGAATAGACTCTAATTAACTTCAGAATTCTAAGCCGGTCGTTTGTAACAACGTTTCCCGGGCATATTTTCGGTGAAACTTTGTTTTCGAGCCAGCTAACCATTTCCGTTCTCGTAAACGTAATTACGTGATACGGAGGATATGCAACAGGAACAGCTAATGGGCTCATCGTATCCGTTATAGGATTCCCGTGGGCGGTTATTGCCTCCTGGCGCAAAGAATATTTATTTCTGTCCAACGATGGCCACGTTAGAATGTTAATTTATTCATCGTGAAACATAATCCATCGGGAGTAGGGGATGGAAGTGGACGGTGGAAAAAAATGTTGCTTCCAATGTTTTAGTATCATCCTGTACCATTCGAATGTTTAAATTAAACCATCTATGGTGATATATTTTAATTTTATTACAGTTGGTTATCATCTTTGCTCATTTCAAAGCGTTTGTATTTTGAAATAATTTGAAAATTATTTTATTTATAATAATAAATAAAAGAGAATGTAATAACAGAAAAATGTTAAAATTAGAACTATCAAACTAGTTCTTATATTTATTTATAAATTGGATCGAGATATTTTTATTGAAATGCATGCTGGCTGTACACAGGGTGTTCGAAAACAGGTGGGCAAAATTTTAAGGGGTGAACGAAATAGTGTTTGCAGCTTTGTTTTCCAGTAATTAATGTTTAAAGATTCGAGTAAAAAGCGCCTGAAACCTGCAATCTGCCCAGCACCGACGACTGAACGTCAGGTTAACAGGGGAAGGTATAGTCATAATCAAGAAGAGAAAGCCGAATGCTGCAGTACCGAGGAACAGAATAGCACGAGGTAAGTTTCTACTGTTCAACGATTCTTGGTTATGACTGTATCTTCCCCTGCTGACCTGACGTTCAGTCGTCGGTGCTGAACGGATTGCAGGTTCCAGGCGCATTTTACTCGAATTTTTAAACGTTAATTACTGGAAAACAAAGCCACAAACGCTATTTCGTTATTCTTGATTTTCATCTTATTTCGATCCCTAGAATCACCTCTTAAAATTTAGCCCACCTGTTGTCGAACACCTTGTATATTTAATTATGTTTTATTCTTTATAATATTTAGTGGTGTTCAAAAAATGAAAATAAATGCTGATAAAGAATTCGATCTCCTCCTCCAATTGGATCAAAAAAGAAACAGGTACCTAAAACAGGTAAAGAAAAAAGTAATAAAATTTTCAACTTTAAAATAAGTGTGCATTAACCATCGTCCTAGTGTTAAATATTGAAAATTAATTATAAAAAAGTTAGAATCCTGTTAGAAATGTTATACATTATTTTATTAATAACAAATAAAATAATTGAAAACTGTTCCATATTCCAAACGTAACCCTCCTAATTGTAAGATGGGCAATTAAAATGTCGAAGAATTCTTGATTATTCAAAATTGTTAGAAACGTTGCATTCGGCTAATAATAGGAGTGCCTTCTTTCGAGGCGCAATCCATGATGAAGTTGTTACGTAATCTCTCGGCTGACGGGTTACCATTAATCGTGGAACCCTGGCCGTGGCCGCAGATTTCAGGCGCAGACACTGGCCCACCCATTCCTCACCGTGATTCATGAACCCTCGAATGAAAATTGGAATTCGTCTGCCCCTTGACTTCGTAAATGAGATCGTGTCACTGCCTTGCTTACTCCTTCGCACCCTAAATTGCCTCACCTATCCTTACGGATATCCTTTTCCAGGAATCTCGATGCCATCTTTGATGACATCTTATTTCATAGAAGCTATGACTATTGCAATTTCACGACCCCTTTTTTATATTTTATAGAATTCTATTCGAGAATGTCTGGAAAATTACTAATTTTCATTAGTCAACTTGAAAATTGAGTACCTGCACACCCATAGTAATTAAGGACATTTTTCAAGAAATATTTGAAAATCAATCACGTTGGAGGCTAGGTCGTTTTTTCAACGAATCAATTTTGAATTTTGAATTTGATGCCAGATCTCGTATTGACAGAACGATAAGTACGGTATGGCGAAAAGAGTGGTATTGATGGATCATTCGATAATGATGACCGAATTGAATTTTTTTCTCGTGATAATGAGTGTTCAAGATGATCAGAACGAAGGATCACGAATTGAAATAATTTACGACATTAGTTTTTATCAAAATTTCTTTAAAAGGTATTCAGTTCTTTTGTAAATTATCAATTTTCTGTCTATATATAAAATGCAATAATAAAATATTTCTCCTTTAATATGATTTTTTTCAATTTTTAACAATTTCATTTGGAGAATAATTAAAAAGAGATAAGAAAGATATTGAAAATTTGTCAACAATTATTTCTATAAAATGTAATAATTAAAATATCTCTCCTCTAATATGATTTTTTCAATTTTTAACAATTTTAGTTGAAGAACAATTAAAAAGAGATGAGAAAGATATTAAACATTTTTTAACAATCATTCCTTTCATAGATACCTTTGAAGCAATTTAAATTCAAATGAAGAATAATTACGAGATAATTAATTTGACACTTGTTTGAAATTTTTTCGTTAAATATCTGCCTTAATTAGACCATCAGCTTCTCTCTTTCCCATCATTCTTTTTTCAACCAATCACCTATCGGCAGTTTATCTATATCTCATAATCGAACAGACGTCGTATTGAATTCCTGACGGTTGTTTGGATATGTAAATGGAGCTACAGTCAATAATGCGATGTTATAGAAAGGGAATATCGATACGAAGCAACGAGAAGAATTTGATTCAGCAAAGATAAGTAAAATTCCCATCAGTGCTTTAAAATACAAATTCTTGGAAAATTTGCATTTTTATTGTCTGCCTTGAGTCTTCTGTTTCTAGAAATGCATACTATCAATCTTCTTTCTACCAGCTGAATCAGGTTTCGATCAATAGAGAATTATCTGCATTTATTCATTTTCCAAGAACTTAAAATTGATTAATATTCTTTAGTTAACAAATAAAATTCTCTGAAATATTAATGCCTTTGGAAAAATATGTAACTGGGTTAATGTAACATGAACACGAAAGAATAAAATATAAAAGTGTGATTACATTCGTATTTTCTCTTACTCCATCACTTATCTTCTTTTTCGCACTGTTCTTATCTATCACCGTGACATCACTTTTTTCTCTTCACTGTCATTTCTATCTATCAACGACGTTTTTCCTGCTCGCAGCTTGCTGCCATTGTCATATATCACTATGACATTACGCAATTTCATTCCTTCTATCAATCTTGATGCGACTTTTTCAACGATATAATATTTACCGCTTTTTATCTCATAATTTCATCAAATCTCTGCGTTTCTATTCTCAGTCTGCTGTCAATAATATTTCTGCGGCGTTACATTATTAACAACTGAAATCATTAAATAGCATGTTTCTAAATTTCAAACGGTTTTAAGATTCTAATCATAATAGTTTCTAAACTTTCCAATTTTTAAGTTTCTGAATTTTTGAATATTATATTCGAGATTTTTAGGCTACGAAAATTTTCAGTTTTTAAATTTCTAAGTTTGCTGAATTTTAAATTTTAAAGTTTCTAAATATTAAAATTCCTAAGTTTTTAAATTCTTAAGCTTTCTAATTCCTAAGCTCTCAAATTTCTAAATTTTCAAATTGTAAAGTTTACAAATTTCTAAATATTAAAATTCCTAAGCTCTCAAATTTCTAAATTTTCAAATTGTCAAGCTTCCAAATTTCTAAATATTAAAATTCCTAAGTTTTTAAATTCTTAAGCTTTCTAATTCCTAAGCTCTCAAATTTCTAAATTTTCAAATTGTGAAGTTTACAAATTTCTAAATATTAAAATTCCTAAGCTCTCAAATTTCTAAATTTTCAAATTGTCAAGTTTCCAAATTTCTAAATATTAAAATTCCTAAGCTCTCAATTTCTTAAGTTTTTTAATTCCTAAGCTTTCAAATTTCTAAATTTTCAAATTGTCAAGCTTCCAAATTTCTAAATATTAAAGTTTGGAAGCTGCGAAATTTTTAAATTTGTACATTTCTAAGCTTTTCATTATGATTTCTAGCTTTCTAAATTTCTGAATATTAAAATTTGGAAGCTTCCCAGTTTCTAAATATTAGAATTTCTAATCTTCTAAATTTATAACTTTTTAAATTTCTAAGCTTCCAAATATCTAAGTATCTACGTTACTAGAAAGTTTCTCTCTAGAAATACCTATGTTCACATAAACGAGTATCTGCGAAATTTGGATTATTATTTAACAGGTGTCACTTTCAGAGTTGTCCACCTCTGGCGCTCTAAAGTGCTGGATCATTCGTTTCCGTCAAAGCAATTCATAAATATTACTGACATTGCAGCGGAACCCAGCATCTGGGTTTTATCAATTTTTAACGTCCGAAGGTGGATACCGGATAGCCAGAGGTAATATCTTTACACATTGTTTATTAAAAGTGTGTGGCCTCAATTTCTTTATTCAATTTCCTGGAAGAATCTATTGTCCCAATTCCAAAATACTTTAACCTTTCAGATAAAAACTGCCTTCTTTTCCTTAAAAAAAAAATAATAGCAATAATACGATCCTAAATATACCAATAATAATTTAAGAATTAGGCACTAAGGTTTTATTAAAAATAATAATAATCTAACTTGGAAATCAATGCGACATTAAATAAATAAATTAATCCATAATGTTTCACTAATTCGATATGAAATAATAATTTCCAACAGTCTCATCCCATCTCCTATTTGTTATATAAATAAATTTATTTTATATACTAATTAGTATAAGTTTAAATAATATAGTTGTTAATTTTTACTATTTATATGCGAATAATTTCAGCCTGGAATACGAATTCTTCAGTCGCATTCATTGTACAATTTCCGAGCCAAGGAAGCAGAAATATTGCATCTCCTTTCGGCTGAGATGCTATTTATAATGACCTCATTATGGAAACCCTTTCCCCAACTCTCACATCGAATTCAATTCGACCGTCATATCAATTTATTCTATCTATTTCATCGGACTATCTCAACGCAGCTGCCTGACCAAGCGTAGTTATTATCACTTGTTTGACCTACTGCTTTGCATCAGGGAGTCTGACCAACGACTCAATCTACTTATTCCCTCCATTAACGCGTTAGGCTCCGCAGTGAAACCGGATGTATGCTAGTGAAGCACGTTAATACATTAATTATTAAATTTAATACAATCAAATAACTGAAAAGAAGAAAATCCTAAGTGTCATTAATATTATATTAATTTCATAAAATGGGTAAATGGAAAATTTAAATTGATAGATGAAATTATTTACTATTTAGTTCAAATACTTTAAATGATAAGAAATGTCAAATTTTCAACCTGTATTTCTATGCGAATTATGTAAATGAAAAAAGTATGCCAAGAGTAATTACCATAATATTGCGATAAATATTTGTAGACCTTGACTATTACAGAAAAATTCATCGTTCTAGCAGAAACAAGGTTTTTATGTCGAGTTCAACGCGAGCTTCACATAATATTGATCCACATTTTATTCAATGCTGTGTCTTTCAAAGGGAACGTGTTAAAAAAAGGGGAGGAATAAAAATGGTACGTGTGCGAATAAAAAATAGTACACGCGCGGGAATGGTAATATGTTGAGGAAATATTTCAATTTTATCTGCGAAATGTAAGCAATGAAATATTTGTTATCCAATTGCATGGAACAATCGAACGATTGTCAGTCGGCCTGAATGAAGGATTTAAAAATAACCAGGGAAAGGATAAATATATCTAGCAACCGTTGCGTCAATCCGGTGTCCTTGTTATCGGCGACGTTACACGCGAGTAATTGCATTCTCGATGATCCTGGGTAATCGATCAATCATCGATCTGTGACATTGCCCTGATTAATGTGAAACGTGTATATAAAACAGTGTTCTTATTTTCATTCATTAACCCTTTCACTTTTGAAGTGTGATACATGTTTTATTAGAAATTCAAACAATTTTAGAGGGAAGAATTCTTATCCATTGGTCTCTCTCCATGGTCCGCCGACTGAGCCACATTTATTTATTGATTTGAATTTGACTCCCAGAATCTTAAATAAATACAATATTAAAATGAAATTCAAGTTATTTTATATAATGTATAATAATTAATATTATTATTATAATATGTATCTATATTGCATCTGCTAATTATCACTACACATACACGTTATCAGTTCACCGGTTAAACTCAGATAGATCGATTCGCCAAATCGTAGAAAAGGAACTGAACAACAAAAGAAGGAGAGGATGTTCCTCCATAATAATAGTGTCTCCAGCTCTTGAATACACACATAATTCTAATATCTATTCAATGCCATCACCTTCGTACTCTCAACAAATATAATAAATAATTTATGAAACATTAGAATAAATATAATTTAATTTAAATTCTAAACTAAATTAAATTTTAATTTAATTTAATTTATTTCAATTTATACTAAATTACCTTTAATTACTTAGATATAGTATGTCTAATATTACCTAATATTATATTATACCTAATATGATTAGAATGAAAGGTACAATTTAGTTTCAACGGATAATGAAATTGGTTATTCACTATTGATAATAAGCTCAAACAAGAGAATAACTCGTGTGGAAGTTTCTCCAGTGAGGAAATGAAAGTGGTGAATGTGTTCGATAGTACAGTAAAGTCTCATGGTTATTCAAGTTCCGTCTAACGTTTCTGTTTTCCAAACTTACGACCGGGAGATCCTTCGAGGAAGTAGGTAGTTGAGAAATGGCGAAGGTTCAACAACAGAGTTACACCGACGTTATTGAGAATTTAGCTTTGCTGAAACTGTCGCAACAATTTCGTACGGTCGTTACGGTGGGTTTCCATGGTAAATTGAGTAACGTGAAACTGATAGACTGCTTCTAGACAGTATCCAAGGAAACTGCGTGTGGACACTCGAGAGAGCTCGAATCCCAAGGATCTTGAATTTAAGGACATGCAGTATCCTTGGTGTGGTTTCCTATTCCCCCTTTGAATTCGCAATTTCTATCGAACAATTTAAATTATTTATCCACTTTTCAACCGAAAAGATTGAAAAATTCCATCAGAAACTGTAACAAAAATTCTGGACACAGTATCCTTTCGTAACAACACTGATGAAAAATGAAAAATCCAATAGTCCTACACAATCGTTTCCAAAGCTCGAACAATAACATCCCGAATCTGCTCTTCACTATTGCTAGGGAAAGAAAAAGAAAAAAGAGAAAGATTCATCGAGTTTCGAGGGTCAAACATCATCAACGAGTACTCACTCGGACCCATCCGAATCATAATGGAGGCAGTGAGAGCGATTCGACGTGAAGAGCTCGAGGAATCGCGAGCTTTTTCAGGCCTGGGCTATAATGAGCTGTTGAAGTTCACGTAATGGTTGGTGCTCGTCGATATGTAGGTTAATTAGCCTCAGCCATTCCCGATTCGATAAGCATAGAGGCTTTCGAACAAAGACCCGTCAAATACTTTCAAGAAGCATCTTAACACCTTACCTATCTCTACTAGATCAAGTGTATAAGCATTGTCTCTTTGTGACTTAACACGTTGACTACCTTGGAAGGTCACAGATGATACAATTTTTAGTAGTGTGTTTATCGTAACGATCGTCAAAATTATAAATAAAATTATAACAAATGGTTAAATTAATTATTAAAAGACCTCTTTTTACAACTTTTTAAATTACACGAGCAATTGGGGTCATGAGAATCAAAGTATTTTCTTTTTATATAATATAAATGTCTAATATTATATGATTTTTGATTGGTAATAAAAACATGAACAGAAGAATACCTCTTTTTATTTTTAAATTTATGACACAAAAGTGATCATGACCCCGATCTCGATTCCATAAGATTCAAGTATAATGATCATCATGACCTCACTATAATTATCGTGACCTGCAATCTGGTCATCCTGACCCTACACAAGTCAGATGACATTGATTGTCACTGTTTTTTTTCATTTGACTATTCTTTAAATATGTAATAAAGAGATTCTTAAGACGGCGGACCATGGAGAGAGTCCCAAGACGACGGACCCCGGAGAAAGCCATAATTTCAATTCAATTTTGTATTTCATATTATTTTCATTTTCTAAATTTTATACTATCCCATATTTAACTTTTTGCAATGTTTTCTATAATTTTACTTGAAATTAAAATCTTACATTTTATTTGTATTTGAAAAGTTTGAAAAAATCAATTTAAAATGAAGATATTAATAATTTTCCATAAGTGATAACTCCACTCATCCCTATTATACAGTAGAAAATAATATTTAAAGGAGTATTATAAATTTTGGAAAGTATTTTCACCTTAACAAATAAAACTGTTTAAAATTCACCGTTGGTACGAACATGGCCGCATAAATTCTAGCTGAAAAATGAAAATACAATTTCCTTCGGAGGGAACGATTTTCCGATAGTAAGATGATTTTCAGTCACTAAAATGAAAAATTCAACCAGCGTATCGGGGGCATTCGCAAATCGACGCTCTTTACGAACGCACCTGGCGTATGCATAACGCGAGCTGCATTATACATCCAAGAGCGATGAGTAACGTGTTGGATAACTCAACTATATCGACAGAAATGTCACGGGACTCGTAGAAATTATTGTTATGTTCCCTCGTATCGGACAACTTGGCCAAGATAGTGGCTTCCCTTCCTACGTGGCCCACATTGTATCAATATACTTTAATTCAGCCATTTGTATCTACAGAAGGAAACAATAAAAAAATGTTTAATTCCACATTAAATATTATTAAAATCATTCCTAATCACTTTTGAAAATTAGACGTTTCCCTTTCTCTTTAAATGTTCTCGAGAAGAATAACGATCTCGGGAAGGAGATTACATCCAGGTGTTTATTGCAGCTTAATTAAGTGAACACCTTTTTTATAAATTTTATTCCTAACCAGTGATGGAACCATCGAGTCGACTCTTCTAGCGGCTGAAATTGAACTTCGTTCATCCAGCTCCGGCCTTAATCTGAAGGATTATTACTTACTCTCAGTCCTAGCTTCGCTCTTAACCACCCACCATCTTCATTTTATCCCGTGAAAAAGAAAAAGGGGAAGCAGCATGAGCGATTCGTAGTTGCGATAGTGGAACTTTCGGTCAGGAACATTAATCAAACTGCTTTCAAAAGTTTCATTCACATTTGGCAGTTTCGATGACTGATGAGGCGTCGATTCAATAGAATTTATGAAAAACCTGCATTTCTTGTAATATTATCATGAAACGGAAAGGATGGCATTATGGATCTCTGTTAGTAATTTAACCTCTTCGGTTAAAATCCAGTTAGATTTTTAAACTTTTAAATTTTCGAGTTTATAAACATTAGAATTTCCAAGCTCTAAAATTTGTAAGTTATTAAATTCTTAAGCTTTCTAATTTCTAAGAATAAAAATTTCTAAGCACAGAAACTTCTAAGCTTGCTTTCAAAACTTCTAAATTTGAGAGCTTCAAAATTTCTAAATACTAACATGTTTAGATTTTTAAATTTCTAGGCTTTCTAATTTCTAAATATTAAAATTTCTAAGCTCCTAAATTTCTGAACTTCTCAATTTTCAAGCTTCCAAATGTCTAATCTTTTAAATTTTCAAGCTTCCAAATTTCTAAATACTAAAATTTTTAAGTTTTTTAATTCCTAGGCTTTCTAATTTCTGAATATTAAAATTTCTAAACTCCTAAATTTCTAATCTTTCAAATTTTTAAGCTTCCAAATTTTTAAATATAAAATTTTGTAAGTTTTTAAATTCTTAAGTTTTCCAATTTTTGAATATTAAAATTTCTATGCTTCCAAACACCTAACTTTCTAAACTTTTAAGCTTCCAAATATCTAAGTACCTGAATTTATGAAACGTTTCTTTCGAGAAATAACTTACATCTACATAAAACAGTATCTGTAATTTAGTCACTTCAATTCAAATCCAGTTAAATTATTTGTTTTACTTCCATTTTCTATCACAAATAATCATATTAGTTTATCTATATTTTAAGCAAATTTCAAAGCAACGAGGAGCATTTGAATAATTTTTATAGATAAGAGCTGAAGCTGTTCTTAATTAATGCAACTATTTCACCGTATTTGAAATTCAGAACCGCAGAGCTTCTAAATTACTTCCAAAAGTTAGGATCCTCTGGAATTAAGGCATTACAGGTTCAACTTGAAATATCTATTCAGCACAGAGATCTTACCGGAAGTGCTAACTGAGGCTCACCTACTTAGAACTCTCAGACTCCCACTCAGCCTGTTAACTAATTTGACTTCGAAAGTTAGCAATCTCGAAGATTCGTACAGCCCCATAAATATCAATCGAATTGCTTTCAAAACTTTTGCCTTTTCATGAATTCCTGAAAATGTTCTATAGTTCAATCCCTGCTGACATTTATATAAATACAAATTTGATTTTCACGATTGACTTGTAACTTTGATATTAAAGAAAAGAAAATTTCTCCGCTTTCCACTCTGGTAATCATTAATTTTTGTTGCTGCCGCAGTCAAGGTTAAGGTATATAAAGGTTCCAGCCGTCCATTTATAGGATAATCGAGAATGCTTCAGTAAAAATGCATTGTGTCGGCATAGTGGTCGATATACACCACTTCAAGCTGCCGTTCTCGAATAACCCTGGAAAATTCGCCTTATTCTGTAAATTTCCAATAAGATCGTCCAACGGGGATACCAGTCGGTTCCCCAGAAATTTTACTTATGCATTCAGCCATTAATTCGGTTTAATTATCGCCGAAGAGATTATTTGCAATGCATATATTCGCAATTAAAATTGAAATTATTCCTTCTTTTCAAATATCCAAGGAATTTTAATCTTACTTAACAAATTGCTAATTAATATTCAATCTACTTCTCTCAATTTCTAACTTACTTTTGTTTTATTCGAAAAAAAGAATTGAATAAATATTGTGATTTTTTTAGTGATGCCTGAACTATCGTTCTTCGATTCTAAAAAAAAAAAAAAAAAAAATACCTCTACAATTTTAGTTGGAAACATTGCACGGAAATATCGAACCGGAACAAAATTTGTTACGCGATTTTAGTACACGGTGATGGAACGGAATGCAATATTTCCAAACTCAATACGCCTGGAAACACTCAGCGCTTTTTAACGGTGGAACTTGATTATTTTCGTCGTGCGAAAGAAGTTGTTTAGGGAAGAATGTAAGACTTAAACTTACGTCTGCCTTTTATCACGCTAAGATAGTGTACATTTGATTGTCCCAATTATATCCCTCATTCCTTTTTTCTTTTTATTTCCTATCTATTTAATCAAATCGAAAGACGTAAACGGATATTTATAATAAAGTTCATCGACTACTATGATGTTACATTTAATAAAAAAACAAGAAAATTTATGGTTAATTCAATGGCAAGAAGCTGCAGATAAAGAACGTAAAAAAGAAAAAATTATATTAATTTAAATCCGATTCGGAGATTGTGTATTTAACCCTCGAATGGCGGACCATGCAGAAGGCCCCAAGAGCGCGGACCCTGGAGAGAGCTACAAATCTAATTAATTTAATTTTGCATTTCCCAATTTTGGTTTTAGTTCTCGAATTTCTTCAAGTTTTCAACAGATCAAACGGATAGGATGAGTTTCCGCTTTGACAATAAAAGTCGTGCTTCCAGCAAGATCCCGGCTTGTTGGAGCATCAATCGTGCCAGAGACTGTAGACGGAATCCTTTGAAGCGGAATTGAAAGCGCAGCCACAGATTTAATTTTTTCCTCTGAACGGCCAAAGGAGTCACCGTGTCTCGAGAACGGATCTCGTTTCCCTGCTGCTTTACGAATAAATCGTGGCTGTGAATTTGAAGACGTGTTCAATTCGAGACTCAGTCGTTCGGCGTCTTTGAGGTTTTCAGGACACGAAAAAGTCGGTGACGAAATCTGTTTTCGAGGAAACTTTCTATCAAATCTTGTCTGATCAACGTCTACAATCTTGAACTTCTCTATTCGTTTTCCTTCTTCGTGTTCTAACACAGAAATGCACTCTTGAAATTTTTATTTTTTATAAACGATTTGCAATTACATCGATGGAATGAGAAAATTGACAAAGAATAATTGCAGCAGAAACATAGAAAGGACGTGAATTAAAATATAAAAAAAGACACCATTACGGTTCTCTACAGATGTTGATTGCTTATTTCCTGCACCAGCACGTATCTGGTATTCGCAGAATATTTGCACGGTGCAGCCACTTGTTAAACTGGGTCGCACGATTCGAAGGCTCATCGTTAGAGGATTACGAGAAGCGAAAAACATGGGGATAAAAAGTGGGAGTGCACTGGGTGCTGATCAAATAATGGACCCAGGAAACAAGAGTGTCATCGTTGTTGAGACAGTTTTAATAGAAGCAATCTTTTTTTTTTTATCGATGTTATATTAACCTGAAGTTAAGGGTATAATTTTTAAACGGAGTTTTATACATTGGAAGAATATTTTTTAAAGGAATAATGTAAAATTTAATAAATTAAAATAATACGAGGTACAGAATTAAATTAAAGTTGTGGCTCTCTCCATGGTCCGCCATCAGAACGTTAAATTATCTATGCCTGTTTTGTAATTTATTAAATTTTACCCTTGTCTTTTTATATAACAAATTTTTATATCTCATTTCAACTTAAAGCAAACAATTTTGAATTAAATGCAATGTCTTCCAGCAACTTCTTCCGAAGTAAAGGAAGGATCGTAAACGTAAAGCTTAACGTCGGTTTTTGATTTTCTCGATTTTCGAAGCGCGCTATCAAACCGGCCCCTATACTGTGAAATTCACGGTCGATTGCCGGTTAAATGGATCCAAGAAAGCGAAACGAGGGCAAGTATCTTCGTTTCCTGTTCGATGCAGGAACGGTGAAATTGTGAGTTAATTCGATTCCCAGGTTGAAAGTTTTTTTTTTTTTCCAGATCCTTCAAGAAAGGCGCGAGGCTTTTCTCAGCTTTGAACGAAAGAATCCTCATCAGCAGGAAATTGAGAGGAGATTCAGATCAAAGTCCAAAGTTCCCGATCGGGATGTAGAAGTAATTTTCCAAGAAGCTAATAAAAGTTTCCCTCGATTGCTTTCGCATCTGCTGTTTCTGTTCTTCCTGACACACTGTAGCTAGATACTTTCCTTTCCTTTTTTGTCAACAGCAGAATGTTGAAAGTCGATCAAAGGGCGGAAAACTTCGGTCGTTTCCTTGTCAAGTATTGAGATTAACTGACTTTTATGAACAACTTTCCTCGAAATGAAAGATAAAAATTATTAGAAAACTGAAACTGTGCCTCTTGAACAAAAATTGTATTGAGAATAAATCAAATTTAGATTATTAATTTGTAATAATAAGTTCCTAAATTTATAATAAAATTGTTTACAATAAAATAAATCTGATTAATCTCTCATTGAGTCGATGTCTGACTATGCGTTGATATTTCTACTGATCCTGAGTGAACGTCTGACTTATGGTCGACTACATCACTGAAATTCAAGTTTCCAGATAAAATAATACAGGAATTGCTCTTTAAAATAATTACATATATAATTCAGAAATATTGGGGGTGAAAATAGTAGATTTTTTCAATATTTTTCCATCCACAATTATAATTTTTATTTAACTATTATGCGTGTAGGTATAGTGAAGAGGTTCATGAATTTAATTTCCAAACCCTATTGAATTAAATTTCATCCATTAAACTTCTTATAAAATTTAGAAAGGTTAATTTCCTTCGAGTAAGAAGTGGTTTCTTTAGTTAAATCGATAGAAGATAAAATGGAAGATAAACTCATCTATTTTCAAAAAAATTTCGGCTGTTTTTAGAGCATCCTTTTATCTTCAACCTTAATTATTTACCTCGTTGTTTGTGGACCTTAAATAACAATTAAGTGTTTGAAAAAAGACGAAACGTTACGTTCAAAGATAAATGTTTGTCACTCATTTTATCTTCCCTCAATTTCCTTGGAAAGAATAATCTCTTTCTTAATTAATTTTTAATCTATCCAAAATTACAATTTCATATCTTGTTTTTTACGACTGTTTTAAATACGGTTTCTTACTTTTACAGCTGGGCGAAGTTTCAGAACTCGAACAGCAGTTCAGTTTTCCTTAACTAAGAAAGGAAATGTTTGCAGAGGTTGTTAAGAACCTGCTGTTACTGCTAACTTGCGATTTAGCTCGTGTTGAGTGTAACAGAAGGAACTATAATTAGTGCAGTTAACAAAGCAATCTGCATTCGGTATAATTCAATTTAACAGGGACAGAATCTGTTGAAGACCCGCTTAAGGTTTCATTAATTAACGTCAACTTCTCCGAACGGGAATAACAATTTTCTATTTTCAGCACGCCGATAATTGCAATTATTCAAAGCACGATCCTTTCATTTTGCAATTTAACGTATCGAATAACGCGGGGGTCGTTGACGCCCCCTCAGACTTTCCAATGCCTCGAGAAAACGTTATTTTAATTCAACTTTTGAAACAACTCCAAGAGCGAAGAGTCATGGTGGAGAAGAAGAGCCTTGGAGAGAGGGAGACAAAGGGTTCCAGTGACAATAGACCGTCTATAGCCCGACGGGCTTTGCATCGAGTATAACAATCTCTATTCTTCCCTGGAACTTCGAATACGTGCGCTATTTGGAAAATACTACACAGAGGGAATACCAACCTCACATGGAAAATATGCGCATATTTGTCGTTGTAATTTCGTTTAAGATTCTTTACTAGAAATTATTAACAACCGAAGTTTGTAAGTAATCATATTCTAATAAACGAAGAGAATCTGAGGAGACTTTCTCATCAAGAGGCAAGGAATTAGCTTTCTAAGTTATACGAAGTCCTATACGGTGTTGGAATAGCTAATTAAAGGAAATCACTGTAATTAGTACCTAATTTTAATAAAACAGATATGAAAATGCAAAATAAAATTTTAAACGCGGTTTTCTCGACACGCGATTTTAATGGATGGTGGTAAAAATTATGAATCGATTTGAAAAATTTTTGCGGCATTCTTTTTGTTATTGAATTAGCTGTCGCATGAACCAAAGTGGTGAATTTTAGAACACATATTTTTTTGTTATTGACACTTTTATGCGTAAAATTGACATTTGCTTCTTTTTTATAATTCTTGGTGAAACTTGCATAAAACACCGCCAATATGTTTTTTTGTCTCAAAATGATTCATACCATAGTCACTAATAAGGTAATTTACCCATTTCCAAAAAAAAATAAGAAATATAATATAATACGTTTCTTGATCTTTGGACAGCGGACCGTGGAGAGAGCCACAATTCTGATTTAATTCAGTATCCAAGTCATTAAAGGATAAAAAATCCCAAAAATTATCTATATTTTAATCGAATTGATGGGAAAGTCCCCATAATGATTGGATTTATTAAAATTTAATGCAATGTTTTGCAAGTAATTACGGTCGAGGCAAATGACCTAATTCGCGGATTTAATTTAATTAAACGATTTCAAAGCAAAAGAATAAAGAATATTCAAAGTATTATTACTACTTTACTAATGATAATTAATTGCGAGCTGAATAATCCACCGACAAATGAAATTTAAAACTGCAAAATGAATTATTTTTAATGATACTTATTATAATCTACCTGCTCGTTTCTGACTGTGACAGAAAAAATAAATTGCTTTTGAAGTTGTTAAATAAACAGAGGTGCATAAATGGAACGTTTGTTCGCAGGAGCAAAGTTGCGGCTGCGCTTTTGAACAAGCATCTGCAGATCAATGGCATTTCCGCTGGTCTGACCACACTTCCGACAGTGGATCAATCATCGCCAGATCCACAACCAGAGGATCCACCGATCACTAGCAGCAGTAAAATGAGGAGAGAACGAAAGGCTGCCAGGACACTTGGAATCATCATGTCAGCGTTTCTCGCTTGTTGGCTTCCTTTCTTTCTTTGGTAAATTTCATTTCGTAACTTCTATTTAAAAAACACTTTTTCATACTCTTCAACTGAACGTCAATTTTATATCGATTTAATGATGTGTAATTGCTCTTGGTAATCATCGCTTTGTGAACACGTCACTTCCGGTAAATTGAATTTTACCTACGCTTCAATCTAGCCAGCATGTTATTCAATTTTGCAGCCAAAAATTCAATCTATAATCCACTGTTTAATAAAGTAACAGCTTTGTGATCAAATTTATCGGAGAGGTTAATCAATTTTCCAGGGTTCGAAGGTTAAAAAGCGAAATTTCAATAATTAACCTCATTTTTAATAATTTCGTTAATTTTACAGTATTTCTCATCGGTTTAACAAGGTATAAGAAACTTAGAAGTGGGTGGGAACCCGATGATCGGGTCGAGTCGAGTTGGGTCCTTGAAAATATCGGGACGATCGAATCGGATCGAATCGGATTGAGTCGGATCGAATCGCATCGAATTGGATCGAATCGGATCTAATCGAATTAAATCGCAACGAGTCGGATCGAATCGGGTCGAGTCGGATTGAGTCGGATTGAGTCGGATCGAATTGGATCGAATTGGATCGAATCGGATCTAGTCGAATTAAATCGGAACGAGTCGGATCGAGTCGGGTCGAGTCGGGTCGAGTCGGATCGAATCGGATCGAGTCGAATTAAATCGGATCGAGTCGGATCGAATCGGATCGAGTCGAATCGAACCAGGTCGAATCGAATACCCGACAATATCGGGATTCCCGAAAATTTAGAGAATCCAAATGACATTACGACACTAATTTTATTAAACAACCATGGTTTCGAATTTTTGGACGCTTTTGAATATCCCCAAAAAATTCATCGACCCAAACCGACCCGACCCGACATTTTCAAGTTCTCCCACGCCTCTAAAGGAAACGCAATCCAAGTTAAGCCGACACTCCGGTAATTAGGAAACTCGTTGGAATGTACTAAATGAGGGGAAAGGAGCGTTATGCGTCCACGCGTTCTAAAAGTACTCTTCGAAACTACTTTCATCATATTAACCGGAATTGCGATCGTGTATCGTAACGAGGAAAGCCGATGATACTTATGCGAAAACTTTTCTGCTAGTTTTCTCGTAAAAATCCGGAAACGTTTCGTGATATCGGAGGGTCGTAAACAGAAAACAGTGAAAAAATTTCGCGCAAATGAAAATAACGTTATTCCAACTTTGCGGTTCTCGATATTTTGGTAACAAGATTAAATTTAATTAAAATTTCTGTTCGCCGATGGTATAATAATTACACGCTTTCGTTGGGAAACAGATTTTCATTGCGGGTCAATTGCCACATTAGCCTCCTCGTTTCTGAAGAAACATTTCGTGTATTTCAGGAGTAATTTCAATGTTTCACGATATCGGGATAAATAATGGTTTATAAAATCATCGAAAAATACGCATCATCGATGGAATTTTCAAGCTTTAATAAATTCCAACGATAAACGCTCGCTTTCAGAAGTTTATTTATAGATCGGTGCAAACGATGCGATGCACGAGCCACGGTAAATTTTCGTTCCAACCCCTTTGATTTCGCGTCAATACACTTTGCGCCAACGATGGCTCGCCGTTTAAATAATATTTAATCAATGAAATTTGTTATTTATCGATATAAATTCGTTGTAACATTATTTTTAAACGGATGCGCCTCTGTTCGCTAATTAACCCAGCAATTTTCCTCGTTTAACTTTTCCATTCATTTCTATTTTTCATGCAACGTTCTTTCAAATTTTTATACAATTTACTCAGAGAAATATAAAATTAAAAAGAGAAATTTTTGAAAGCATAGCGCAATAAAGTTAAGCGATAAGTAATGTCGAACAATTTGTTCGAGTGAAGATGCATCAATTCAAACTCTTCCAGTGTTTTCCCTTACAGACATTTTCACGAGCGCAACCCCATAGAACTTCCTTCTTAGCAAACGTATCCATCTCATCATCCACCCTCGAGATTCCAACGTTTAGAGGACGGTCGAAGGAAAAGAAGGAAAAGTGGAGGAAAGTCGAGGGTAAAAAGTAGGTCCTTCTTATACTTCAGTGGAATTTCGATGGGCCAGCTTCGAGCATCTTCGATATTGCGGTGCATCCCGAAATTCTTAAGTGCTTGGTAATTCGAGGAGGAACGGGGGGTAGGAAGCGGTGTGGGGAAACGGATCGATATCATCCGGTGGAAAAAGGAAGAGCACCGCCGCGATCTCCGGTTGCTTGCACAGGGCTCCAAACACGGATACATTTGTGCGCGAGACTTGTTTCGAAATATCCCCAGCTGCAGCCAGATTGCAGCTGCATCGTTTCGCTACACGCGATTGGTCACGATGCTCGTTACCTCGAAACTGCGAAATTTATCCGTGAAATGCTGTTGCATCCCGTTCTCCTATCGTCTCGAGCGTTAAGCGTTCGTAGTTGCCGTATCAGATTGGATGATTCTGGCATAAAGTCTATCACGATTTCATGACAGAAAATTACTGCGGAATAGCGTTTATGCTACATCAATTTAAAGCTTAAAGCATTGCAAAAAAGGCTACATAAAACCCTTATCGATATTCTTGCTACAAAATGGCTGATGGTAGATTGCAACGAACAATGCATCGACATGCATTGAAACTATTAAATTCTGTTATAATTTCATGACAGAAAATTACTGCAAAATGGTACTTATGTTATATCAATTTAAAGCTTAAAACCTGACAAAAAAGACTGCATAAAGCTCGCATCGATATTTTTAATACAAAATGGCTGCTTATTGATTGCAACAATTAATGCATTCAAGTATTATTCAAATAGCCAATTTTTACAGTATCAAATTCTGTTATAATTTCATGACAGAAAAGTACTGCAAAGTAGCGCTTATGCTGCATTAATTTAAAGCTTAAGACCTGACGAAAAAGACTGCATAAAACCCGCATCGATATTCCTACTATAAAATGGCTGGTTATAGATTGCAACAAACATTATAATTTCATGAGAGAAAAGTGTTGCAAAATAGCGTCTATGTTACATCAATTTAAAGCTTAAAACTTGACGAAAAATAATACCTGAAGCTCTCATCGATATTCTTATTACAAAATGGCTGCTTGTAGATTGCAACAAACATGCATCTAAGTATTATTCAGATAGCCAATTCTGACACTATTAAATTCTATTGTAATTTCATGACAGAAAAGTATTGCAAAATAGCGATCATGGTACATCAATTTAAAGCTTAGAATTTGACGAAAAATACTACATAAAAAATACTACATGTGATAGATTGCAACGAACAATATTTTATTAGGAACATTAACAATTTTCGAGTATAAAGAATCATCATGGTGTACGAACAGCATACATCAAGATATTTAATTAGCACATGTGAAAGTCAACGATTAAGTCGATTCTATATTCATGGAACGAACTGTGCCGCGCGTTCTGAATTTACTATTGCTTGTCATGAACACCGTCACGGAAATTTGCAGTTAGCAAACCACGGGACACGTTGCAACAACGTTGCACCGCGGTTGTTACCAGAATTTCCATTTCCATCTAGCTGGAATACGTGTACAGGGAAAATCTGGTGTATCGATTACGATTGGCTGCAACCCGCTGCGACACGGTCATTGGTGGATTTGTAAGGGGTCATCTTAGAATCCACAAGTTCGACGGGGTCACGAGGTTAATCCCATCGATAACCAACAACGAGGTAACTGACTGTGTAACTGGTACACAGTTTACCTTTGTGACATCGTCGTAATTCGATGGCATACAATACGCGATACCTTTTTTTCAAATGAAATAATTTTGAATATTTTTATATTGTAATAAAAAATGAAAAACTCTTAATATTGAAAGACTGTCTATTTGAAAAAACCACTAGACCTTTACTTTAGTAATGTGAACCAATAATAATTAAGAGTTTAAAGAACAATCAAAATACAGTCAAAATACAAAATTAACCCTTTGAACTCGTATATCATGCTGGAGATGAGATTATAAATTTTTATGTAAAATTCATATTTTTCTTTTAAAGAAATGTTAAATTTTATCATTGTATATTAATTTATTCAATCTGGCTTAAAATAAATACATCGAAAAGAAATCGAGTTCAAAGGGTTAAATTTAAATCAGGGCTCTCTCCACAGTCAGCCGTTTTAGTTTAATTGAAGAGACTAATTTCTCTAAAAATTAAAATTAAAATGCCCAGTTTAGTTATCTAATCAAAGTATTCTGTATAATATTTTTAAAAGTAATTAGCATATTTAATTTAATTTAATTCCTTTAGTGAAAATATGGTTTAGTAATAATAATATATTAGGTTGATAAATTCTTAAAAATTGGGAAAATAGAATGATGAATTTTGTAAAAATGAGGAATTAATTAATAAATTAAATCTATCAAAGATCGACAATTAAGCTGAAGATAGTCGAAAAACCCTTCCAGTCTGATGGAAACGTCTAAATGAGCAAACGAACGGACGTTTTCGATTTCAGTTTCAGAGGAGAAACTCGTCCACTCTGTCGAGCTTTGGAAACAAAGGCTCCGGAGAGAATTATTTCTTGAAACGAGGGGTGCAGGACAGAAGTTGAAGAAAGGGAGGAGGACGCTCAAAGAACGTTCCTTTCCTTGGAAAATGGGGTCGACAGGAAAATGCTACGATTCTACGCTCGCCGAGGTGTCAGACCGTGTACATTTCGCTTTATTAACTCGTCCACCCTCTCACTCTCTTCCTTTTTCGACAAATCGACCAAACGACGTCGGATTTCCGGTCTTCCGCTACCCTTATTCAGCTCCCCAGCAATTTAATGCTCGATCGCATTGTTTCTTCCTTTTATTTTACATCGCAAAAATGATCAATTTTATGATGTGAAATTTTATTTTGTTCTAGGAGGTAGTTTAACTCTTGAACAGCGGACTCTGGGTCAATCGAGACTCAAACTTACAAAACAAATTCTAAAGTTAAATATATAATTTTGTAAATGAAAGAGTTTCATACGTTGGAAGAATAATTTTTAAAGGAATCAGAAAATTAAAATATAATAATATGAAATACAAAATTAAATTAAAATTGTGTCTCCCTCCATGGTTCGCTGATCGAGGGTTAATGAAGAAGGGGTAAAAAAATAGAATCAAGGTTATCTTCTGAAAATTATATTAGGTTAGATTAGGGTTAGTTTTTGGAACTATGACTATCTTCAACAGGAAGTGAAAAATTTAGAAAATGAAAATAATATGAAATACAATATTAAACTAAAATTGGGGCTCTCTCCATGGTCCGTCGTTTCAGTTCGGTGATCTTGGTTAATAATCGATCCCCAATTTAATTAAACTATTAAACTATTACACTATTAAACTACTAAACTATTAAACTACTAAACTACTAAACTACTAAACTATTAAACTACTAAACTATATCTAATTAAACTATTTCTGTATGACATAATTTCAATTAATCGAATAGGCAGGAATGAAATTAGCTCTTCTGGAATTTCACTGCGATTAAATTCGATCATGAACGGGAATGGAGTAATTTCAACCAGGCAAAATGTGCGAGTTTGAATCGCTGGCTAATGTTACGATTAAAGCTCAATGTTATTTGGGAACAAATAAAAATCTATCCTGTTATCTGAAACGTGAACTGTTCGGGGAACAATCGACAGAAAGGGGGACGAGTATCCGATTCTGAGGGATTGGAAAAGTTCTTGAAAGCACTCTGCCAGAGCCTCATTGGGTGTCACGGAGAAGTCGTTTAATGAGCAAACCTTTTTCTTCCGTTGCTTAAAAGAAGCCCGATGCACAAAAGACCCGGTTGAATGTCTATTGAAATCGTCTGCGGAGAATATCACTCCGGATCTAAATTGTGAACAGTATCGATCTGAATATATCTTCTCCTTTAAATTTGTAATTAAACATCTATCGTTTCACTTGAAAATTTTATTATATCGAATAATGATAGCCGGGGAAGAATTCTCGAGGGAGACGTATTCACAGCTTTATTGGAAACGGAGAGGAAAAATTTTCCGCGTTCCTCGGTATGGAAAAAAAAAACAGGAAAATTCTGACGATACCTGAAGCATGGAAGTTTGATCGGCACTCGTGCGAAAGAAGCCAATAAATCTATTCTAGCAGCAACAATGGAAACAATTTCGATGTGGATGAATCGCGATCGAGCACGAAACCACACCACGCTGTTCCATGAATGGAGATTAAATAGCTCAGAGGAGGAAGTCGTTCCAACTTGCTATCGATACACTTTTCCCTGAATCACTATAGTATATCCTCCGACAGCTGTTACGCTGCCTCAAAATCGGGCCAATATGGGGGTTCAAAGGTTGCTATTCAGAACGCGTCCTTAAAAGTTCGTCAACTCTTTGCTCTGAATCCTTTGAATCACTGTAGATTTAATTCAATTAAAAAATATTTTTTCTTTACAATCCATTTCCCTCTTCACTTGAAAATTAGAGAAACACGAGCATTTTATAAACAATTTTTAGAAAAATACTATAATAAATCATTTTTACTTTATTTTATATAATTAAAATATTTTGCCCCTAAAAGCAGTATAATCGATGTACGAAAGGGTTAATTCAATAAGAAAGTATTTTCCCTTCAAAATCCATTTTTCTCTTCACTTGGAAATTAGAAAAACACTAGCATCCCATAAAAATTTGTTAGAAAAATACTATAATAAATAATTTTTACTCTATTTTATAATTAAAATATTTTGCCTCTAAAACCAGTATAATCGATGTACGAAAGGGTTAATTCAATAAAAAAGTATTTTCCCTTCAAAATCCATTTTCCTCTTCACTTGGAAATTAGAGAAACACAAAGATTCTATAAACAATTTTTAGAAAAATACTATAATAAATAATTTTTGCTCTATTTTATAATTAAAATATTTTGCCTCTAAAACCAGTATAATCGATGTACGAAAGGGTTAATTCAATAAGAAAGTATTTTCCCTCCAAAATCCACTTTCCTCTTCACTTGGAAATTAGAGAAACATAAAGATTCTATAAACAATTTTTAGGAAAATACTATAATGAATATTTTTTGCTCTATTTTATAATTAAAATATTTTGCCCCTAAAAGCAGTATGATCGCGCCACTGCACGAAAGGGTTAAATAACCCAGTTTCTCAACAAAAATTTCATTTCAAAACTTCGTATACCCAAATGGCTATAAATCTTCATTTCCCTTCGACAGGTACATCATCACATCTCTCTGCGACACCTGCGAGAGCAGTGATGCGGTGGTCGCGGTGGTGTTCTGGGTGGGTTACTTCAACAGCGCCCTCAACCCACTGATCTACGCCTATTTCAACCGAGACTTTCGTGCTGCCTTCAGGAAGACCCTGGAGAGCTGTTGCGTGGCCATCGGGCCGGTCAGGGATCTTCGACAGGTGCACAGGAAGCAGGACCTGGTGCACAGCAATGCATCCTCGGAATTGCACGTAAATAATCAGTTGAGAACCAGCGAGATGACCAACGTACACATCGAGGCGTGCATCTGAATCCTTAAAAGGATATCTTCCTCGATAAATTATACTGGGTGTATTGAAAATTAACACATTTGTCACCTCAGAACGAACTGTAATTATACTGGATTGGTAATTAACCTTTCGTTGCATCATTTTTGTTTAATTTAAAAAAAAAGTAGTCATAGAGTAAAGTATACAATTATTGACCCTTTTTCTAAAAAAGTAGAAAATATAATACATGTAATGCGTTTCTTTCATAATAAATTCTATTCAGACTACGAAAGATAATTATATTTTATTATTTAATTAAAGTTAAACGCATAATTTCTAAACAGAAGCGTTTCATTTACTGGAAGAATAATTTTTAAAGGAACATTGTAAAATTCAGAACATGAAACACAAAATTAAAATTATGGCTCTCTCCATGGTCCGCCGTCCAAGGGCTAAGAAACGCGTTATATTATATTTCTTATTCTTTTAGGGGGTCAATAATTGTACACATTACCTCAAAGCGACCATCAAAGTATTAAATACACCTAGAAATTTCAATGAAGTTTGATTCAAATGAATAAAGAATCTTTGAATGAATATGTGTATGTTAGTAGATGCTTCGTTAAAAAGAAAAAGACTGTTACGTAATTTATACTGTTAATATTCAGTGGTAAGAATCGTGTTTCTTTCAAATTATTTAATTTTCTGCATTTTTTACTTTTTATCTTATGCCATTCTCGAAGGTGTTGTGGACATGAACGAAGTTATTTTTCAACACAAGGGGTGCGGGAAAAGTTGTGAAGCAACTATTTCTCTGGATAGAAAGAAGGAATTTATTTCTGTCCAACAAATATTCTATCACAACCTCATCCCCGCTTTTGAACATATCACTTATAATTATCTTTATCAATAAAAACATCAAATCATTCGTTCCACCTTAAACGATATCAATCTCTTTTTTTTTCACCATCCTGATAAATCAATAAGGAACCGAACTGCAATTGGACGAATCGATTGGCCACTTTCGACGAGGCTCAGTGTGAAAATCCCAGTGAAGGACACTTAAATGTTCGCGACACACGTGTTGAGGGGAGTTTATCGTCCAAAAAGGCGAGCTACACGTGTACTTATCATCGACGTTGCTTGGTCAGGTAACACGTTATTAAAAGAGGAGTTTAATGCCCGAAGGAGCGTCCTGAAAGGAGAAAATTTTCAACACGGTCGACCTATTTTAAGGTAGCTGTGGTTGTCATCTATTTTTACCCTGGCGTTCTATCAAGTCAATAAATAAGGCTGCTACCCTCTAGCAAACGATTAATCTAATTTCTCCTAATAGAAGCACTGATTTTTCATTAACGTTATTTAGATAATTAAATCCTCGAATTATTGATTAAAATTTAATCTTTCGCTGTTGATTATTTCAAAATTATGACAGAATAAACTACATGGTATCGAAGAAAATTCGTGTCGTTGGTAATTCGTAGATGAGAAAGGGATCAACCCTTTGAATATGTTCACTGACTTTATATCAAAGCCAAAGAGAAAAGAGGGATGTGCCAGAACACGAGTCCGAACGTTGTAAAACGAGCATGGACAAGGTTGTGGTCGGACGGGTTGAAGCATGAAAATTACCTCGAATGTGAAAGTGCCAGGGGCTTGGGTTTGATGTTGACACGAGGAATTAAAGGATAAACGGTGCAGTCGGGAAAGGAGCACGGATTACCTCGAGACTGCAAGTACAATCGTGTATTTGAACGAGGGATGGAAAGCTGAACACGCGTGGCTTTCTGCTGGAAAAATCAAATGCTCGATAAACAAGCTTCCGATGGTGCTGTTTGGACAGCCTCGAGCTTATTCCGTCGTACCAAGGTGCCTGTAGACAGATGCGACATTAAATTATAGGAGAAATTCTGTTATGGAAGAGTAATTTTGCTGTTTGTTCATCTTGTTTCAATCTCTTGGGGAAAATTTGATCAAATTTTATGCTTTTTAGAATTTTACTATTTTGCTAGCTTAATATTTTGCTGTCTTACTAATTTTCTATCTTACTATTTTGCTATTTTACTATTTTACTATGTTACTAATTTACTAATTTACTAATTTACTAATTCACTATTTTACTATTTTACCATTTTAATATTATACTATTTTACTATTCTACTATTTTACCATTCTACTATTTTACTATTCTACTATTTTACTATTCTACTATTTCGCTATTCTACTATTTTACTATTTTACTATTTTGATTTTCTCAGCAATTGAAATATATTCTATCTATTCTTAAAAATTACAATTTTTGCAAAATTTCTGTTTCTAATATTATACCTTGGGCTACAAATGACTTATACAACCCAAAATAGATAAACAACCTTCGAAAATCCTAATCTTTCATCTATTCATAGTAATTATATTTTCGGAAATATTCTATCTCTAATTTCTATTAAAATTCCATTTCAATAATAATAGCATTCCTATCAATAATGGAATCACAACATTGACTTATTCCAATGACCCTAATTGCATCATGGTCTCTCTGTTTAACGCAATTGGTGCTTCTAAATGCGTGACATTACGATCCTATTCGGATGACTATGCCGTTAATTTAGCATGAATTTGCGTGCATTCTATGTTGTATTATAATCAAACCCTTGGTTAAGCGTTCCTGTTTCAAAGGAGACAGGATACGACGTTGTAGAATGAATCGCTCGTATAATGGAATGTTCAGATAACAGAATGTTTGGGTAGTGTATCAACCAGATAATGGGGATTTTACTGTGTTTAGAGATGTGGGATGGAATTCGAATTGTTTTGCCTTCGCTCAATTAAATGGGGCAGTATGAAATTTGTGGAACATTTATGAATGTACATATGTCGTTCCAGGCGTAGCAATTGCTTCAAATGATTTTATTGACAAAAATAAAAGAAAGATATTGAATATTATTATATGCACAAATTAATTCGGTGCTTATAGTATTATTCAAATACAAAAATTACTTTTCAAAAAGAAAAATTTAAAAAATTTACGAATGCATTAAATCTACTGTCAAAATGACGATCTTTAGTGGTTATACAATTTAGGAGAGAATGGAGTTATCGTGGTTACGCATGGCAAATTAATAATATCCTTATTTTAACTTTTGATCACAAATAAAATATAAAATTCCAATTTTAAGTAAAATTATTGAAGGTATTTAAAAAGATATCAATGATATGAAGTACAGAATTAAATTAGAATTGTGGATCTCTCCATGGTCCGTCATTCAAGGGTTAAAAAACGCATTGTATTAATTAATTTCTGAATCAGTTAAAAAAGAATGAACAAATTGTTTTTGTTCAAATTTTTATTGTAAGTCAAATTATACAATATTAGGCATTTATGTTATTACAAAAAAAAGATACTTTGATTCTCATGAGCCGAATTGCTCGTGTAATTTAAAAAGTTGTAAAAAATAAAAAAGAAACACGTAATTGCATCCGATTTTTGCTTTAATGAAAGATGAAAAGTATAAAAATATATTATTAATATAAATGATGCAATATACATTTATCTAAACGTACTAAAAACTTTATTATTACATGATCATTTGTTACACGAAACAACTATAAAAATTTCATTTCAATGTATCTTTCTTGTAATTGATTCTGTCACTAAAATTTGTTACAAAAATGAAGACATATTATTTCCTGGAATTTTTATAATAATGACCACGATAAGCCCCTTCTCCTCTACTTTATTTGATGAGCAAATAAACGACGTGTGAAGGAAAATCCGCACAGAAATCTTGAGAAATATCTCTAAAGAAAATAGTAGAAGCCGCGTTTCCATAAATCACCAAGCTTTCCGAGTCTGTGTACCCAAGTTTCATCAATAAAAATTTATAGGACCACTCGAAGAAAGTTGCCAAGGAACAAGCTGCGTGTCTCGAAACAGCGACGAAACAATGCTTTTGATGAACGAGAAAACTAACTACCCGGCCAGAATTTATATCCGTCCACGGATAACGAATGTTTCGATAAATTTTTTACGAAATATTGTTCGCGAGCAGCATACACTTGCGTTTGTTGAAGCGATACATCATGCAAGGACGCAGTTCATTCATGATGTGAAAGTTCTCAGAGAAAGTTGAAGCAATTTCCTATCGATCGTTTTCAAAGAAGAGTTTCTTACTAGAGTTTCTTTTATGAGTTGCAAAAAAAAACTATCTCGCTTTTGTTAAAGGAAATTGTGTTCCTTTGTTCTATCGAATATTACGAGACACTTAGTATGATTAGAAATCCTTGTCATTATATTTCCTCTTATTTTATAAAGCAGCTTAAAGGATCATGGGATATTTTATATAAATATCACAATTTTTCCTTTGCTTCTTTGGCATAAATGCGATTTAGTTTCTTTTTTCATTAAAAGATTCACCACTGTAATGATAAAGTGCTCTTTATTCAATACTAATTTCCTAAAGTGATGAAATATTATTATAATTATAATTATTAAAAATTCGAATCCCCCTTCAGTTTGTTTTAATGAAAAAAAAAGATGAATAGCAGTTGGAAAATGAATGAATACTCGAGGGAAGGGTGATGTGTTACAATTTCCTGCAGTGCAGTTAGAAAATCTGGTAGTTAGGACATTTGGTCGGAATTCAGTGAGAAATATCGGGCAAGACTCTCTCTCTCATGAATGTAAACAACTGGTAGATTCACGAATTTGCTGATTTATGAGAGGAGAAACTGTAGCAGCTAGGATTAAGCAAAGCTGGTTGGCCGATTCATAACAATCAGCAGCATAATGGTAGCTGGTATTCGTTAACCAAGAGTTTCTAAACTCTCGGTTCACCACTTTTCATGTGGTCCACGTTTTCCAGAAGAGTCATCTGTCCGGAAAATTTGGACAGTCCGGACATTTCTTTCATTGCTTACCTTTCTTCTCAGAACTGTTACATTGGCAAGAAAAAGGGAATCAATTGGAATTCTAAATATTATTTATAATCATAGATTTATATTAAAAATATAAATAGAAGTTAGATTTTTAAAATTTCAACCCCTATAATTGCTTAATTAAGAATAATTAAACATTTAATTTGGGAAAAATTTAATTATCTATATTTCACTCGTAGATGAAGATTAATTAATGAATTAACTAATCCTTTCATCTACCAACAAAGTCATTTATGCTGAATTTAAAGAAAGTTCTATTCTTTGAAATCAAAATAACTTTGGGAGCGACAGAAATGTCTTGCCAACCTAACATATTTCTAAATCAGTATTGCTTCTTCGTGTCCACAACCCCTATTTTTATTTAAAATAAATCATTGTTGTCTGTATGAAAGGCAGAAATCTCGAACGAAACATTTTGTAAGCCGGTTTCCACGTGAAAACACCCCTAATCACACTTTTCCTTTCAATTTTCTATTTTTACAATTGAAACGCAAGAACGAGTTTCCCGGAACGTGGAAATTGGCGAATCTAGCGAATGCAGAACAATCATTAACGTGTAAGTTCCCTGTAGCGACTTTTATCCTTCATTGTTCCTCGAGAAACAGCATACATATTAAGACGACTAATTACCACAAAAAGGAAGCTAAATACCAGTGTTTAAATGATAATTAAAATAAGACCTCCATACTTCATCGCTGTTATCATTCTCGTTCAGAAGGTAAAAAAAGAAAAGGTTGAGACGATGTATAATATCATTGAAACGACAATAGAGGTGAAAAGAACAATTATTTTACTAGATCGAATAATTAGATGATTGTTAATTGGCAGTTGTAAACTAGAGCGATCGTGTTTTCTGATGAAAGTGTGAAAGTATGAATGTGTGAGAAAGTTTCATTTTTTGTAGCAGCAGATGATGTTATATGCGTATATATACATAGACACACACACAAAAGAGAAACATGTATACAGTTATGTATAAATATATCGAATGGTCGTTTGAAATTGTGCCGAGCTATGCGCGTAGGGCATTAATAATAAAATTTGAAAACAATCAATGTGGTTAATTTTCATTTATCTCTATTGGTGTAATTAGGAATCCTTCAGGTGTTTTCATACGTTTAATAGAGTTCAAAGTACCAAAAAATGGCAGAACGGTACGAAATAAAAGTAAAGGAGAGGGCACGAATATGGGATATCCATTTTTATTTTTCGATGTGCAAAGGATCTAACACAGAAATTTGTATAAACACAAAACTTATGTTTTTTTTTTACTTTTTCAAGCTAATAGAAATTGGGATAGCAATATGAGACAGTGTTACTTTTGGGATAAATAAAGTTATAAAACTAAGATAGAATAATAATGATAAATTAAACATAACAGAACATCAAATATGATAAGACAACTACAATAAAAAGAAACGTTTATTTTATTTTGCCCCTAAGTAGCATGATAGGCATTTGTAATCTTCAGAAAATCATTTATTACCAAATATCAAAGATTTTATATATTCATATGTTCGTTTTATTATTTAGTAATAAAACTAAAAATGTGGTGCTAATATGAAACTGTCCCATATTTCTACCAATTTGTCATTTCACTATCTATCATTATTTATCATAATCAAAACACAAATATTTCAAATATCCTTTGATATACTAAAACTATAATAATTATACTATAATTTACTCATTTTGTTTTTTTTTTAATTCAAAAAATAAACCAAAGTAAATTTCACTTTAAAAAGTACGCGTAGAACTTTCTATTACGACCAAAAGCTAAAACGTTTGTTAATCCTTTGTTAAGCGGACCACGTAGAGAGCCCCAATTTTAATTCAGTTTTGTATTTCATTTTCTACATTTTTCACTGTTCCTTCGAAAATTATTCTCGCAATATACGAAACCCTCCCATTTAAAAATTATACATTTAACTTAAAATTAATACCCCTGTATACATTTTGTAAATTTGGGTCACAAATGACCCAGGCTCCGCTTTTCAAAGGTTAAACAAAACAATGATACCTTTCCAGAATGATTGTTAATCAAATAAGGGTTGAAACCTTGGTATCTCATATTGGTACCTTTTTCTCTATCCTAATAAAAATATACCCACTTCAATTGCACGGGAATTTGGGTCGCGTTTGACCCAAATGTCACGCAGCCTTCTACTAAGAACTCTTCTAGCACCTTGTCCAGTTCAGCTATTGACTTGTAACCGGATAGCGAAGCGAGCCAACATGTTCTCCCTTTGTTTACGTCTACGTGACACATTGCTCCAGAAAGTGGTGTAATTTCGCGTCTGGTCTGCCTTCACTGGCACCACCTTTGCATGAAAACAATGAACGGTTCGCGCTTGGCATTGTTCAGCCTTGTAGAAAGCATTCTACGCGTCAACATGCTAATTATGGAAATATCAGTTGAATATTTTAAATTTTTCTTTCAAAGAAATTTTTCTGCCCTTAATTTGCATCAAGTTGATTGCTTCGGTGGTCGCTAATTACCCTACTTATAAACTGAACTCTGGTGAGCGAGGAGTTAATGTGCAAGTCAATTAGAAAAGTAAATAATTTTCGGGGTAGCAAATTAATAAACTGTCAGAAAATTCATCATATTCCAGGATGAATGTAGTTGTTCCGCTTGTTGTTTGTACCTCTTGTTTTAATACCGACAAAGGAGAAATACAAGGGGAAAATGGTGTATATTTAGAAGACAATTTCGTGAGAAGCGTTTCACGAGATTGCAATGTAGAAAAGTCAGTCAGGGAACAGTGTTTCTGGCAAGGTGGTTGCTAGTTTCAGGAGCATCGGCCGTGCAACCCCTTTCACACCAGGCCGCGAACCCTCGTTTCGCTATGAAATGTGGGTCACAGACGGTGTACCGTTTCCCGTTTCTACGCGAGCGTTTATTAAAAAAATGTATATACAACCAAAGAATTTCTGTACTTCACTGCGACACTCTTTCGTTATTTACGATTCAAATGTTCAACCCCCGGTGTGAATCTTCCATTTCCGACAACCATTCACGGCAATGGTGTTGCTTTTTTCTTATTAATGCGGTTAAAATTGAGAAACAAAGTAGTTATTTATAAATTGAGTGCAAACTTAAATAGCAAGATGTTACCACTTGTATTTGAAACAATTTCTTTTTCAATCAATACCCAATTTTTAATCACTTTTACACATAAATCATTTTAATGAACTAATTATAAAAGAATATATTAATTAAAAATATTAATCTTGGATTGATATACTCTTTTATTTTAAACCTTAATATTTATTTATCAATATACAATAAATAAAACCTTGATTTACAGAAAGAAAAACAAATATTTTGAATTTGATCGAGATTTATTCTCCATAAAGAAATGTAAGATGCTTAAGTGATCATAAATTGGGTCCGTAACGGTAATAAAAAAAATCTAACAATCCACAAAGTTAATAGATTAATTTTCAATGTTTTAATCTCGGATTTACCCCGCGAATGGTGCGTTTTTTTATTTCGAGCAGGGAGTAGAATCCAACGAGAACGTCGCGCTCGCGAACGTTAATACGCTTTAATCCGGCGCGTTAACTCGGCCGAGCAGAGCGGAGCGGAGAGGATTGGATCGTGTCCATTCGACGGGATCGTCTCTCGCGTAAATCGAGTTAGGCGAGTTGTTTCGCGTTGATCCCGTTGTTTGTTACCTGATTACGCGTGTCTCGCCGACCGTCCGTTTGTTCTACCCCTAGCTTTCGATCTGAATTTCAACGACGGATTTCCAGTGACCAGTTTCAAAGATGAAAAACGAGGGAGAACTGTAGCTACGGAAGTGAAATTCGATTATCAACACTGGGGGTTGATTTTTTATCGTTCACCTCTGGTCCCGTTTCCCCGCTACGCGCCGACTAATTGTGTTAGTTTCGCAGTTACTCTTATTCGTAGTGAATGATTTATCACAATTTGTTTATTCTGTTATGAATTTTAAGGAGTTGGGCCGACTTGAAAATTTCAAAAAATCGAATCTTTTGTTTTTGGCTTAAACAAATTTTTAGAATATAGTGGTAAATTAAAAATTTATTCTGATTTAAAACTTGAAACGCTTTTTTCCCAAAATTACATTTTTAGAGCTCGAAGAATTTTTTATCGATTTACTTCAAATTTTGACAGTATTTTTGACAATAAATTAGCAAAAGAAATGCATATGGATTTTGCGATCCATTAAAAATTTTCTGAATTATAGAAAATTTCATACAAAATTTTTTACCTGAAAATGAAATTCTTCGTTCAAAAACTAACTTCATTGATATTTTGAAAAATCCATGTGTATTTCTCTAGAAAATTGTATATATTTACACAATGAAAATTTTTTGTTCTGCCCCAGAATCAGATAGTAACCACTGCTACAGCTCGCCGCGGAAGGGGATGAAATTAACTACGTCACTTTTGACAGGTTTAGAGTTGCCATTTTGGAAAAAAATAGTAAACTAAAAAATTTTTTTACACTTCGAAATATCTACAATAGAGTGTCTAAAAAAAATTCCTAAAAATCACGCAATTCAAGATGTACCCTTGTGATCAAATCAAGCTTTCCTCGGAAAAATAACGAACTAAGAAAAGCAGGCCTGAGATATAGAGAAAATTATTTACTGTCCCAGTGAAAATATTTGTATTCCAAGAATCATTGATTCTATTTGAACGATCAATCATCAAAGTGTTAATAATTCGATCGTTTTCACTAAATTCAATCAGAAATTGCGTTCTTTCGTTCGGAAAACTCTCGAAACAAAACGCAAATCTCTAAATCGTATTAACAAAATTGTTTGTTTCCCGCGTGAATGAAACTGTTTTCTCTTTATAAAGCTTCCACCGAGCGATCAAGCGAGGACACGAATAAACGTGAAAATGGGCGTAAATAAATCGCTCAATTCTATTGCCCCCCATTTGTTTTCAGACACGATGAAAATAAATTTCCCAATTGTAGTGCATATCAAGCAGCGAGACAAAAGCGATTTTTCATGGACGAAATTTTGTAATAATATATTGAGAGAAGATGGGATTAGGGAGGCTGAAAGGTGTTGCTGATCGATTTTGAAAGATTTCACGCAGCCGTCTGTGCGGGTTAACTGAATCTCTATCTTAGCGACTAGGTTAACGAGGTCGTAACCTACATTCCGCATCTGATGCTCCACTAAATTAAAGCAATTATTGTAATATCGCATTGAACTACATTTTAGAATCTTCAATAGTCACAGAATTGTGGAAATCTGGTGTGATGATTCTTTCGACATAAATTTTATACCACTATTCAACAGACTTTACAGTTGAATTGATATTTTACTGAAAATTAATGAGAGAAAAATAATTTTTTATCAATAATGAGTCTATTATAATAAGATTCTTTAAATAAGTTATCCATTTTATTTGCAAATTATTTTCTATTATTAAAATAATTTAATTTTTCTGATATTTTATTGAAAATTGTGGAGAGAAAAATATATTCTTAGAAGAAAATATTATAATCTTATTATAATAAGGTTCTTAAAATAAATTATTCACTTAAATTGCAACATATGTGCTATTATTAAAGTAAGTTTATAAATGTTTTGAAAGTTTATTGGAAATTGTTGAAAGAAAAATATTTTTCCAAAAGAAAATATTATAATAAGGCTCTTTAAATGAATTATTCATTTCATTTGCAACTTAATTTCAATTATTAAAGTGATTTCATAAATTTTCTGATAGTTTATTAAATATTGTTGAGGGAGAAATATTTTCTCAAAGAAAAATAATACTTTTCATCAATAATGATTCTATTATAACAAGGTTCTTGAATAAATTATTCATTTAAATCGCAATTCATTTTCTATTATCCAAGTAATTTCATAAATTTTCAGATTGAAAATTGTTAAAAGAACAATATTTTCTCAGAAGACCAAATCCAATTCTCCCAGAAGAAAATATCTTTTCTGAATAATAATTTTATTACAAGAAAATACAAGATAATATTTTTTATCAATAATGATTCTATTTTAATAGTGTTCCTTAAATAAATTATTAATTCCATTTGCAACCTATTCTTTTCTATCAAACTAATTTTATAAATTTCCTTTTTACACCTCTATTTAAAACACAAATTCTCCTATCTTATAAATGATTTCCCTTCATCCCTTTGAAAAATAATGTCGATAAGCGTATCGGCTTTTGATGTCTGCCGGCAGATCGTTGACACAGAATGTCCTATCGTCGGTGGAGAGCAGGATAATAGGGAGATTTTGAAAATATGCACGGTACAGGACACATTGTATGGGTCCTCCCTATCCAAGCGATTCCTTTCAAGGGTAAGAATAGACGCGAGTTTGGTAAAGAGGGTTCGAACGGCTTTCGTTACGTACCATATAGGTCAGCGAGGTCACGACCTAAATTGTATTTTGATGTTAGCTGGGGAAATTCGCGCGATTAATTCGTGGAAATGGCAACCAGCGCTACGTGCAATTTCTGTTAACGAACCACTAAAGATTTTACGACACTGTCACGTCGTGTCGATGAGCGAGAAAATTATGCTGAAAATAATTTCTTTTAAACGTCAAATTTTTATTTAACTCCAGCTTGAAAATTTCGGTAATAAAATTATCATTTTATTTTGCAAAACGTGTACAAAAAATTAATTAATTACTCTTTTTTCCCCTTTTTATAAACATTTAATTTTAAACCTCCTTCAAATTGGCGACATCAATTAAAATTTTTTTAATCCCCGCAGCGGTTAAAAATGTTACATCTGAAAACATTTTGAAAGAAGCGGAAGCTGGATAATTTTGTTGGAAAATATTAACCGTGCTTGGAAAAGCCAGCGGGTAATTTTTTTCTCCGAAGATGTGCCGCGAGAATTACCTTTTTATTACAAGGATAACAAGATTGATTACGGAAAATTGAAATCAGATAAAATGATGCATAGAATAATTCTTCTGTCCACAGTAGAAGTTCTTTCATTTGTCAAAAACATTAAATTTTCTCTCGTTTCCTTATTTTCTTCAGTTTTAAAGCTCTGAGAATTTCAGCAACGAGAATTCTTTGCTGACAGAAAATACAGAAACATGGTTTCATATAAATCTCTGTCCCTGCAGTACGTGGGACGTTTGAAGAAAGATGAAATCCAGCCATTTCTTTTCGTCTGTCACTGTAAACATTAGTCGGAAAAATTCGTAGAGATTTCAAGTGCATCTTACCGCGCAAGTCAATGGGGTCACAACCTGAATTTAGCTTTCGAAGAATCGCTAAAATTGCGAACGAACAAGGTGTACTTTTCTCTTTCAATATTAAATAACGTTTCTCAGAGGGGCTGATTCCGATGCTCCACACGAATCTCAACTAATTTCATCGGACATTTGCTGATTCGAGGAACACGTCTGTTCCCTTGAAGAAGCTAATAAAACAACGTGAGCCGAGTGACAATGCATGTACATTGTATTGGAAAGAAATGAATTAAATATGACAATCAACCCTTTTTGTTCGAGGCTTGAAATTCGATTAAAAAAATATGATTTCGTCCTTAATTATTGGAGAATTGCTATTCTATTTGATTAACTCAATTTTTATTCTGAATTATTTTATTATGATGTAATATTAAATGGAGGGATAGGCCTTGGACTTTAAAAAAAAACGAAAGTGTCTTGTGACAAAACTTGATAATGCTTTCAGAATGACAACTCAAATTCGACCTGTTTGAATTTTTGCAAATAGCTCCATTTTACTTTAAAAAAAATATTCGCGAGAAGTATTTTTGGCAATTTGAAAGCTAAGATACAAAATTTTGTGAAAAATAATTTAGAAAAAAATTATTTGCTGTCTTATCTACAGAGTTACCGACTTGATAACATATCAACCAAGTTTCCTACAGCTCAGACTTATCGACAAGTAGTTTCTACTGTATTTCAATAGTTGGCGCCAGTGGTTTAGTGACTGTCAGAGGGTTGCTCGGTAAGTCGGTAAGTCGGTAACTCTACTATCGCGTGATTCCTAATCGTACAAACGCAACTTTATTCAGGGCCAGTTCACCCTTGATAAAATCAAAACATTGGAAGTAAATACGTGCAAACACTGACTCTACCGACCGCCTTGCGCGCGGCCATAACAATTCCTGGAAGAAGAGATTAATGAGGAGGTATGGGATGAATGGAAATATACAAAAGAAAACAAACATCCTTATTGAGCGGAAATACTGTTATGTGTAAATGGAAATATCAGTGTTCGTGAAATATTTTCAACGAACACGAATATTATTTGAGTTTAATATGGATCCTAGATAGTATCGTAATAATGAAATATATGAAATAATTGTTGATAATTATTTCAATGAATATTACATGGAAAGAAAGTCATTGTTTAATAAATATAATAGACTATTTTATTAAAGTAGAAGATTTTTGTTGTTAGAATTGTAAGCATACTAAAAATTCTTGGAAATTCTATTGTGTCGTGATTTATAAATTATCTAAATTCTTTTCAATAAACCAAGTCCTATAATTAATCATGCTTAAACAGCATGTGATTTAATAACATGATTCTATTTTATTATAAACTTGCACCGATAGCTGTATATTATAATATAATTACTGTGATTTAATAAAAATACATTGTTTAAAATGATGAAAATATAAGAGAAGCAATTATCTGCTTTACTAATCGAAATTATTTAATAAAATGAAAAATTAATTATCCTTTTTCTATTAATTAATCAAAGAAAAAAGTTTCTTTAATCTTTTCTTCCTTAACCTTGGTACCAATAATGAATTATCAAAAATTCTTACAATTAACAACGACTCAATAAAAGAAAGTAATAATAAACACTACTAATTGATTACAATAAATAAAAACGTTACCAATTCTTTACAAAATTATATTTCAAACCAACATCTGGTGTCATGGCGTTCTATCACGTTGTGCCTTTTCAACATCAACAAAATATCTGTAACAAATAAGAAATAAAAATTTATGTAAATAAAATTTGACACATTGTAATCAAATTATTATTAACAAACGATCGAACTGTATAATTTATGTAAAATATCTTAATAGGTTAGCTACGCGTACCTATGTATGTACTACTGGTACGGAAGGACGCTCTAAACACGTCTTACCACTTCGACGTTCGCGAATGGAATGGCGCGACCTTCCGATGGCGATCGTTCGGGTTTACTCGGCGGGGTACGGAAACAGATCGACAAACAGATTCTCAACGAAAAACGTTATCGAATTCTCTTGTGAAAATTAAATAACGTTTAAGAAATTAACGATATAAAAGGAAAGTAATTAAGATAATGCTCTTCCAACCTCAATTTATACTCGCGCCAAGAGTAAAAAAATTCACCTGGAGCATTTCTGAAGACTATTTAAGTCAGAAATAATGAATCTGGACTTCTCTTTAACTCTTCCTTCTGCTTTTCGTACGTCTGATATCAGCAATATAGTTTAGTATGATATTTTAATACAATTTAATTTCACTTGTCACAAACACGTACACTCAGGACGAAGTTTCGAAGGAAACTGAAGCATCGAAACAGACCTGCGTACATCGCCGATAATAACGATTCTGATTGGTCGACATTGGAAGGCAGATGACTGCCATTGGTGGAAATATAAAACTATGTAGTTCAAAACTGTAATCCTAAAATAAATGTAAAAGAAAAAATTGTATTGTGTATTTTTTTAGCTTCTTTACAATACCCATCTCGTTTTTAGCTCTAGTTATTTATAATTAACTAATGAAGCTTCCGTTGCTTTTCGATAGATGACGTCACTGTTCACTTAGTTTTGGAAAGTCGTCGGTAAGTTGTCGAGTAGTTTGCGCCCTTTTTGTATAGATAGTGCTGTAATCGAATTTGGGTTACTGTTTAGGCGCGATTTGATTTTGCAATTAAATTATAATTAACGTTTACACACCATCAATAATACAACGAATTAATACTATTTATTTTCCAATTAACCAGGGGAATGATAATTTTATGGTACTAAATATCATGTGTGACTAACCTTGTTTTTTAATGGAAACAGATGATTATTTATTGAATTAATTTTGCAATAGTATAACGTAGATAAACGTAAAGATAACGTAAATGTAATATAATTTATATAATATAATACAGAGAAACATTTCAACGTACGATATATTCATCATTGCAAAATAATATTAGTAAATTTTTTTGGCGGGCTTTTTAAAAAGGTGTGCTTTTATTAGATTACACATTAACATGAAAATTCGGTAATAATACGCTAAGGAGGATCAACGAATATCTTTATTAAAATAAATTAATCTCCCTACACATAAATATTAGAGACATATAATGAATGAATTACAATTTTCAAAATCTCAATCGATGTTGACAATTTTTAATTTTACAAAATAACTACATATAACTTTTATGGATCTATAAAATGCATTTTTTAAATATTGATTTTGATGCAATAATTTTTCCGGTAATTAATAGATGGCAATGATGGTAGTTTAAAAAAAGAAACATGAAAATTCTGTATCACACAAAATATTTTAGTTTAATTAAAATCCTAACAAAAAATATTTAATTTATTACATTTATTACTTTACAATACTATGAAATTATCAAGCTTAAATACTATTTTCTAACCGAAATTACAACCCCTAATGATGGCCAGTGATCTGCATTTGGGCTTAATACCAAAGAGCAAATATCATCGTTAGCTTCCGGGCTGATCGGTTAAGACGATAATCGCTTAGCCTAGTGATATGATCTGATTTACCATGATTTAACGTTTGATTAATGTCGACTGATATTCCAGCGTGGACAGAGATAAGGTTCAATTAATATAGCCATTCTGAAAGGCTGTTTACGGAATCTCTGCCGACAGGAAGCAAAGTCAATTTTCTGACAAGACAATTATGAAAAATAAAAACATTCAAAATTTACAATACAATATTTTTCAAAAAAATTAAATTTGATCAAATGCAAAATATATAAAAATCAATTAATTTCCTTATTACCTAATCACAATTAAATTCATCTATCGCTAATCTTTTAAATCCAATTAACTGTTAATGCATCTCGGGAACAGTACTGTCATGCCAAAAGGAGGATCACGCTGCCAGTTTATCCGTCGATTCTGTTTAATATTCAATCGGCAGATAAACTCGCGGAAATTGGAGAGTGCTCTAAAGCCGACGGTAATCAATAACAGCCATTGAACTGGTAATTAGTTTCGTATTACGGAAAGAATTTTACCTGTAAAGTCACACAGACATCGTTTGACCCGGTTCCGTCAATTAACGATGCCGTTTAAGTTTCAGCCATATCGTTCCACTGCTTTGTTGCTCGTTTCGTGCAAATATTTGGCGATATAGAATGCTCAAAGGTATTTTTAATCTACTCTACTTCTTTTCAATGAATTGAACTTTGGACAATTTTCAGAGGAGGAATGGATTAAAAATTGTTAAAAATTCATATGGATGAATTTCAAATGGTAAAAACTCTAATCACTTGTATAGAGAATTTTTACGTACTCTTCTCCTCGAGATAGATTATCTTTCCATTCTTTGTTTTTATTGCAAAAAAAGAGAGTACAGCTGGCAGGATGCCCGGATAGTTACGAAAAGGTCGTCGCGTGCTCTTGGAAACTATCGTCGGGCTTAAATCTTTTCTATATACTTCCCTTGTTCCGCTCTTCTGTTTTATACGTTGAAATCTCGACGGGCTCTCGGCGATTTTCATTTACCTACCTTTGAATCATTGGTACCGGCAACGAACTGAAAGTAATTAAACACGAATTTGCACGTGGACGATCGATGCTTTTCATTGTCGATCTCTCCGCTCTTCCAACTATTGATTCTGAAAATTGCGATAGAACTGCAGCCTCCCTCGTCGAGACTGTGCTCTCATTAATTCTTATTCGACTTGCAAATTTTCGGTATCATTTCAGTCACGTTGTATTCAATCGAACGATAATATTCCTGTTTTTCAGATCTTTAAAATTTAAACCATAAGTTGCATTTTGCAATACTTTTCTGCTATAAAATTATAATAAAATTGTTATATACTTGGATTCATTGTTTGTTGCAATCTACCACCAGCCATTTTGTACTAAGAATATTAACGAGAGCTTTATATAGTTATTTTTATTAAACTTTAAGCTTTGAATTGATATATCATAAGTTTTATTTTGTAATAATTTTATGTCATGAAATTATAAAAGAATCTATATGTATAATATGAGAATTATATTTCGATGCATTGTTTGTTGCAATCTCCCACCACCCATTTTGTGCTAAGAATATTAAAAAGAGTTTTATGTAGTTATTTTTATTAAACTTTAAGCTTTATATTGATGTATCATAAGTCCTATTTTGAAATAATTTTATGTCATGAAATTGTAATAGAATGTAAATATGTCAAAATTGATTTTTGCTCTACATTGTTCGTTGCAATCTACCATCAGTCATTTAGTGCTAAGAATATTAACAAAAGCTTTATGTAGTTATTTTTATTAAACTTTAAGCTTTATATTGATGTATCATAAGTCCTATTTTGCAATACTTTTCTGTCATGAAATTATAATAAAACTTATACATGTCAAAATTGTCTTATACTTGGGTGCATTGTTCGTTGCAATCTACCATCAGTCATTTAGTGCTAAGAATATTAACAAAAGCTTTATGTAGTTATTTTTATTAAACTTTAAGCTTTAAATTGATGTATCATAACTCTTATTTAGAAACATTTTTATGTCATCAAATTGTGTTCGAAGTTGGAACATTAATGATGAATGCTTTCAACAAAAGACCTTTACACAAAGAAATAAAACTCACATTATTTTCTTAACTAGACGTAGATAATAGTTTGATGAATGATTAAAGATTCTTCGAACATATTTAGTCAGCTCAAATTAGATCGTTTTATTTATATTTCCCCGAGAAAGGAATATTTCGCAATTTAAAGAAGAGTTAAAATATCATCGTAGTTCCTCGGGGGAAAGAAAAAGTTATTCGAGTTTCTTCGTTACGTAATAAGAAGTAACCAGAGGAAAAGAGATAGGCCAATCTTTGGAACTTCCCTATTCAACAGACTTTGATCTAACAAGAACTTTCGTCTGGAAACTCGGCCGCGTTTCCTTCCAACTTTTCCTTCACAGTTATAATTAAAGGCTGGCAAGAGAGTTTCACATTTTTCCTGAAATTTCTTTCATCGAAAAACGTTCCTTCGTGTCCATCCTCACGTAACATCGAATCCATCCATGACAGTTTTTCACGAAAACTTTCGTTATGCTCCACTTTCAACAACTTTCTGTTCGAAGATCACAATCGATAGAGGGTAGACTTTCGTATTAAAGTCGCGTGTCTTCTTTATGAAACTTCTATAGGGATATCCAAATTGAGTGTCACATTTTCAAATTGAAATAAAACGCAAAGTATTTGATTTTTGTATGGTTTCTTTATTTTAATAAAAAGTCTATTTTATTCCATTAATTATGAAAGACAATATCATTCAATTTTTTTCACGAGCTCCATACGTTTTACCAAATTTAATGACGAGTAATTTTTCACGAGAAGATATCAGTTTCCAACAAGGGCGATTTAACACCATTAGACTTTTTTATGGGGTTTTTGGAAAGCAAAGTTTCCGAGTGAAGTGGAAATGAAGAGAAACAAAATTGCAGACGGCATTGATGGAATTGAATTCCAGTTGAGTGAAAATGTAATGCAAAATTGGGTGAAAGCCAAGGACATTTGAATAATATTGTCTTTGATAATAATTAATTTTATACAGTAGACTTTGTGTTAAAATCACATACTTTGCTTGTTTTATTTCAATTTGAAGATGTGACACTCAATTTGGATAACCCTATATATTTTCTTTATATTCTTTTTATTTACCCATGAAAATGAATTTTAATCCTTCGTTGCAATGCAATTTTCTGGAAAAATTGCTTCGCGTTGTTTCACGGTTTTCTTTCGCATCTTTCATTTCCACGAGAACATTCGCGGATCCGCTTTTCATCGAGCGTCGACGGGGCTGAAATTCGGGCGCATTCCGTGGGATTCCAGCGACGGGACGCAATAACCAGCAGATCGTCACTTTTGCCAGGCATATCTGGCCCGCGTTTGCAAATAAATTTTCCGGCGTCGCTATCGATTTCCAGCTGGAATTGGGACAATCGACTGTGCGCCGCTTAAGCGACCTTACTGCGGTTTAAAGCCCCGAGGATACCGTGCACTTCCGCCGTCAAACGACCGTTCAACGATAATTATTCTCATCTACGGTACAAAAAGCATGAAATCTTGTAAACAGTTTTTGTTCTTTCAGCTTTATTCGTCTTATTTTTTTTTTTTTACTCGGGAAGTACCACAATGAGCAGGGGAGGGTAGGGTAAGGTGGTAGATTGGATATTATTTATTGCTTTTTTTATTAATACAAGCCGGTTTGTATCGATAGAGCTTCAGCATGATAGAGTAGATTTTAAATAAATCAATGGGAAGTTAAAATGAAATTAAAATTTCACAAGTGTAACTTATAATATTTTCATATCATATATTAGTAAATGGAAACTTCAATAAAGGTAAGTATTGTATGGAAAGTAAATTTTTGGAATTTATAAGAGTGCAGAATTGAATATCACATTAAATATAATACGCGTTTTTTGATCTGCAGACGGCGGACCAGGAAGAGAGCAACGACCTTAATTCAATTCTACACTTCATATCATCTTCATTTTCTAAATTTTACACTATCCTTTTTAAAATTATTAAACTCTTTTATTTAACATTTATTTAATTAAAATTAACATTTTTCTTGTATAAGAAATAAAAGTTATACTTATTTTCACTTAGGGCATCCATCTCACCCCATCCTTCCCTATATTCAAAGGATAATATAATTTTTAATATTTCTTAAATTATATTTATGATCTTCATTTAATTTAAAAGAAAAATAGCAGAAATTTATTACAAATTCATTGCCATCCTATATTTGCAAAATTAATTAACTCGAAATTAATTTCCAAGGAATAATCAGGTCTATGTAGAACGCGATTGCATAGATCGATGATTTTTCTCTGGGAACGGGAAAATATGTAGGTTCCCTGGAAAAATTCCTCCGAAAGAAATTTCCCTGGGGTCCCGGAAAGCCTTGCTTCTTGAATCTAGGCTCAAACAAACAGTCCAATGATATTACGAGCACTGGTTCTTTTCTCTATTTTACGATTTCTTATTTCCAACCTACATACGCGTAACTTCTTAATAAAATTGATAAAATATTTATCTCGAAAAAATATAGATATGAAATTTCTTTCCTTTTATTTGGTTGATAAATTTCAAAAAATTCCAGATTAGTCAAAAGTTACTTAAAAATAAAATTACAAAATTAATTCATATCATATAGGAAAAATGAATATTTAATACTTTAAAAGAATACGGATTCTATTTATAATAATAATAAAATTGATGGTAATTTGAAAAAAGAAACGTAATAACGTGATTTCGGGTGGATTTTATTTAAGAAAAATCGTCTCGCGATGAAGACGTTGACAAACAGCAATATGTTTTCCGTCCAAGTTTTCCTCTCCAGATTGTGGCGGAAAACTTTGTCCGTCACCTTGAAGCAACATTTCGAAGAAAAACGAGACGTCATTTACATTTTTCTTCCGTACTCGTATACGCGACCAGTCACTTTAACAGACCCACAAAAATCTTTTTCTCCGGATCTCTCTTTTTTTCCACTCGTTTTTCTTATGCTTTCACTTTTCCCGTCCGCCTTCGACGCTCATTTTTCTCCGCGGCCACTTTATCTCGGTGTGCTTCGAGCAACGAAGGAATCGTTTGATATACAGCAGAACTTCGATCCTTTTCACTGAAATACTCAGCATCGGTGTACAATGAAAGCATTCCATTAATAAAAATCTCTATTGTTGATGAAATATCAGCTAACTGATAAGACTTGGACTTTCATGATAACAGAAATTCTATTTTATAATAATGAAGCTATTTGATTTCTGATGCGATTTCATGTTCTTGAGGAATTACTGCAATTAAGTTTTCTTATATAGAATAATAAAATATTCTATTCTATAATAATTAAAATATTTTATTTTTAATGCCATTTAAAGTTACTAATGTGGAAAAATAAAAAGTTCTATTCTATTATTTAATAATGAAATCATTTTACTTTTAATACCATTTCATGTTCTTGAAGAATTATTGCATTTAAGTTTATTTATGTGGAAAAATAAAATATTCTAATCTATAATAATGAAACCATTTTACTTTTAATGCCATTTGAAGCTACTGTAGAATTTTTGCATTTAAGTTTACTTATGTGGAAAAATGAAAAATTCTGTTCTATAATAATGAAACTAGTTTATTTTTCAAGCCATTTTAAGTTACTGTAGAATTATTGTATTTAAGTTTATTTAAGTGGAAAAATAAAAAATTGTATTCTATAATAATGAAACTAGTTTATTTTTCAAGCCATTTTAATTTACTGTAAAATTATTGTATTTAAGTTTACTTATGTAGAAAAATAAAAGATTCTGTTCTATAATAATGGAACTATTTTATTTTTAATGTCATTTGCAATTATTATAGAATTTTTTCACTTTAGTTTTCTTATGTAAAAAGATAAAAAATGCAAAATAATTTTTTGCAAATGAAACAAAGGAATGTTGCTCAATTAATTTACAAATTTGAAGTAAAAAGAGAATGTTTCTCATTTTTAGCGTACCTTAATTATATTCAATTATTAAAAAAAGAAAGAGAGAGAATTCCAACCGAATAACTTTGAAGATAATAAAATTTGGCTTAATATCATACATTAATTTTTGAATTAAAATTTAATTACGAATTTCCACAGAAGGGTCAGATCCAGCAATAAAGTGTTTAAAAGAAACTAGCGCGTTTGAACAACAAAGGTCCGCGTATAATAATCATTCCATTCTGCATACGATAATAAAACTCGAAACAGGTGTGCTTGAAAGTTTTTGGGAACATTAACTGTTACGTTTATATGCACGTAACGCGTTTATAAATTATTGTCATAGCTGGAAGCGTTGCTTTCAGCTTCGAATACCAACTCCACGATAAAAAGACTAGCTTACGTGTCGTGCTTTGTAATAAAATTTTCATCTGGTCATAGAACAAGGATAACAAAGCTCGACGAGGGTCAATTTAATTATTCCCCTGCGATGCGAGCTTGAAGAAGTTCTATAAAGAAAACACAAATCTCTTTTCTTTTCCTTTTTCTTGCAATCGATATTCTTGTGTGTTCTGTACACATATGTAAAAAAAATCTGATAGTAAACTCTGTATTATTAATAGAATATTTTTTATTTCGAAGAAATCTTTTCTTTTTTTATTGTTATACTTTCGCGCTAATTTTCAAATACTAAAAGGGCGGGGAAATATTTAAATTTAAAATAGCAATTAAGAAAATGTAATTACAAATTTGATTTGTAATTTGTAACAAGATTCTTCTAAATTCATTTCTTTTTTATAACCCTCATCAGTTTTATGCTCGCGATTACGCGTTCAATCACCCATTGAGAAAAGAAACTTCGGGTCTTAAAAACGTATTGCTGAAGTATCATTTCGTTTAATGATGCTGATATAAAAATGTTAATGCCGAACGTGAACAGGTGCGAGTGTATAAAACACGTATGTATTTCAATGCCTCCTCGAAATAGGTATAAAAAAGATAAAAAGGGAGTAAAAAGAATCATTTGCGTTTCTCGTGAAATATTTGAACAGTAAATTTTAAGAATTTCGCACGAAATGTTAAAAAAATTTTCAAATTCAGTGAAAAAGCTTTTCGCATGAAAAATTTGGATCATTCTGTTTGAATTGTTAATGCAAATCTGGAAATGTATTTGTCATCTGCAAAGGAACGATTTACTACGTTTCAAAGATTCTCGTCTTTTCGAAGGTTTATAAATAAAACATCAAAACGATATTTTTACAACGATCCTTTTCTCAATTTCATTTTTTGTTATTTCCCGATAATTCTGAATATAAAAGGAAAACCGTGTCTCGATCGTTTCTGCGTCTGTTTTGCTATCCATTTCGATTCACCTTCGACAGTGATAGACCGAGTTGATTCCCAAAGAAATCCACCCAGCTACTTTATTTCTTCTATCCACTCGAGAAAAAAGATCCTTCTCTGATCTTACTGAAATATATTTTGATGATTGAATCAAGGTTGATATTCAGATGAAGGAAACAAAAAAATGTTTTCGTCTGGTATAAGGATGTTTTTGCAATTCGCTTTTTTGTTATATCGTCAGATATTAAATATTACTATGTTATAATAATTACATTAGAATATTGGAACGTTGAATGCATACGATAGGGCAGATTATAATTAAAGGGTTGGATGTAAAAATCAGGCAGCTCCATTTTTTGTAGAAATTGAAATTTTGTGATAGGGTAATGTATACAATTATTGATCTCTAATTGATGATTGACCCTATTCTCAAAAAAATAGAATATATAATATAATGCGTTTTTGACATAATAAACTATAATTAAAATTGCGGCTTTCTATGTGGTCCGCTGTCTTGGGGTTCTCTACATGGTCCGTTATCCAATTTCTTACTGTATTATATCATAAGGACCAATTGTACACGTTAAGAAAAAATTACTTAAACAGCTTCTCTTAATTCCTGTAAAATTAGTAAAAATAGAACTGCCTGGTTCTTGCATCCAACCCTTTAATTACTATTATTCATATTATAATTCATCACCGCGTGCCATTTTGTATGATTAATAAAATTTTCATTGCAAACAATAGAACATAATTATTATTTAAAATGATTAGCAAATATTAAACCCCTCATTCAATGTTCAACTTCCCTAAATACCAAAACTACCCCTGTGTTCCAACGCCTAGAGTCCATAATATTAATTTTCAATCATGAAACCAATTTAATTAATCGATTGCATTGAAAAATGAATTTGATTGATTCCTATTAAATATGATTATTTCTTATTATAACAACAATCAACGTATCAAATCTTTCACATTGCTTCCCATAACGTTAAGCACTCTACTCAATTACAACCCCCATTAAAGATATGGAAAAAATCATTGAACCTGTCCTTCAAAACGAACGCCTGACGACGTTCAGGGACGAGTATCGATCAATCACCTTCTTTCTTATCTGCCATCGCGAACAAATGACCCGTCATCTTTCCGTGTCACTGTTGTCACCTTAATATTAATCCGCCGCTTGGATCTGTCGCGTCGGTTTCGACAGATATCTGAAAAGTCTACCAGAAATTTTCTCGTGATTTTCCTTTATCTTTAATTCAGTATAATTACCTCAATTTGTACACTTGTGATCAAAGCAGATTTCTCTAGGGAAAATGGCGATGTCCTCTCCCCAGGGTTCCCCAGGCTCCCACCCTACCCCATGGGTGGCCACAGGAAGAACTATGATAGAAAGGGAAGTGCCCTATACGTACAGGGTGTTTCATTTATATGGGGCAAGCTATAGCTTTAAAATTGTAAAAGGTATAAACAAAATGTCACAAGGGAAAGTTAAAATAAATCACGCGATGTAAAAAGGCGTTTCAAAAATTTCAAAGTCGTGTAAGAGTATTTTAAATAGAATTGTGTATTGTGTTATACATCAATTGAAGCGTATTTTTATTCCCTATAAAAAAGTATTATAGTACCTCAGTGGAAAATTGATTATTTCAGAAGATATCTTAGGGAGAGACATCTAGGTTCTCTCTGTCTCTCCCTAAGATATCTTTTGATCTAATAAATTTTTTACTCTAATACCTTAATAGTTTTTTGTAGAGAATTAGAAAACGCTTCGATTGATGTATACCATGGTACAAAATTCCAATAAAAGTTTTGAAAGATTTTAAAATTATCTTCATTTTTTTAAATGGAATTTTGTACTTTGTTATGCATCAATCGAATCGTATTTTAATTCTCTATAAAAATGTATTAAGGTACTTGGATGGAAAAATCATCAGTTCGGAAGATATCCTAGGGAGAGACAGGGAGAGATTGACGGTCTCTCCCTAAGATATCTTTTGAACTAATCAATTTTCAACCCAAGTACCTTAATAATTTTTTGTAGAGAATAACAAGGTGTAGAATATGGCATCAAGGAAAGTACAAAATATCAAAAAAATTTTCTAAATTAGAAGAACCTAAGTTTCTTCCTAAAATATTATTTTAACTAATCAATATTAGACTCAAATACTATAATACTTTTTTATAGGAAATAAAATTGAGGTATAGAAAAGTATACTTCCATTTAAATAAAATAAAATTGACCTGAAAATCCTTGAAACACCTCCACTTCCGGTACAGATACATGTATCACATGGTGCTCCATTCGATGACATTTAATTTCCTCGTGACATTTTTTTTTATATTTCACTCTCTGAAATTTATAGCTTGTTCCATTTACATGGGACACTGTATATACCCGTAGCCTGCAACTATTTGCGCATGAACATTTACGTCGGGAATTTGAATTAATATTTATTTTGTTATTCGTACTTTTCAATTATACAAATATTTAGTAATTAAAAGTCGTATTATTCTGTTTCTGAACTACCAAACCAATCAAGTTTCTTATACATTCTATCAAGGTATTATTACTGAAATGTGCATATTGTCGAGATAAAGAATCTATTTATCTATTCCTATATTATTTTCAACTTAAAAATTAGTGTGCATCGAAAGTCGATAGTTCTAATGTTAATATTAATATTGTCAACATTATGATTTTGAGAATATTTGCTCTCCCTATATCTTCATTTTTCTTAGGGAAACCTAATCTGACCACCAGTGTACATCATTAATAACCTTGATGAATAAAAATTAAATAATTTCGCATGTACTCACTTTTATCACCGTAAAACAATGAAATAACTCTTCGACAGTTCACCTATTCTTTTTTCCATCATTATTCTCAGATGAGAAACTCGTAGACTCATGAAAATTGATGAAGATCCCAATAGCCTCTACCAGGGTTGATAACTTTGTACCTCGTTCCATTGAACGGTGTCAGATGGAAAAGCTGTTTGAAAGGACGAAAATATAGGTCGTTACTCACTTATTTTACCATCCAGGTTTTCGTTCGAAGCTGCTGCAGCTGGCTGGATATATGAGCAGAGAAAGAAAGCATTTTGGTACTCGTATGCTGCACACGTTAGCACAACTTCTCTTTATTTTTCTGAATACTTTCTTCGGATAATAGTCTCTCGCTAGTCACGAAAGTTTCGACGCCCGTTCACAACGGGCTTCGCATCGCGTCAGCTAGTATCACGCGAAACTTCATTCTCTTAAGATAAGTCGTTCGACTGGGAGCGACGAACAAAGGGCTCCGGGCCAACTTTTCACTGGACGCGGATGAAAAATGATTTTTCATAAGAAAATAATGAAAATAAAAATTTCAACCCTTATCTATTAATTTTGATTTTATTCAAAATTTTTTTAATTTCTTCTCACGAATAACATTCATAGAGCAGAATGTTAAAGGTATGAAAATCGAATTTTTTCATATCGTGCAGAGAAAAGTTGGCTATAAAAGGAAAATAATCGCTCTCGATGATGACAGGTTTTACATCACTATTTCACTCCTCGTCGGCTCGATTTACATTGAAGCTACGACTGCGATTTAACACATACTCTTTGGTATAATTACACAGAGTCGGAGGCGTTGTCTAATTGGAACTGTGTCTAAACCGTGAATACTAGAAACGGAAGCCCAATTGAAAATCACTATGAACTAGGGATGTGCGGGTATCCGATATTACTGGCTCGGGCGGGCTCGGGAAAAATCGGGCGGGCTCGGGAAAAATTGGGCGGGCTCGGCGTGCAGTTGGGTGGCTCGACTATTTCGGGTTCCATTTTGATCATCATAAATTCTTGTTATTTTAAATGGCCCTGTCCAATTACAATCAAATTTTGAAGTTTTTGGTTCTTTGAGTAAACATCATCTACATTAAATTTATGTGGATTTACATTTTTATCATATAATAATTTGCTTTTCTGCTTTGCTCTTTCCAAGTTTGCTGCTGCTGAAGCTTGAGTTCTACTAATTTTAGAAAACAAATCATCTAGATAACCAATGGAAGTTTGGGGAGATTCTAACCTAGCAAATTCAGAAGGAATAGCTTTTGCACCAAACACTAATTCGTGAGGTGGCTTCAGTGGCTTCATGCACTGCAGTATTGTATGAGAAAATACCAAACCTAATCCAATCATCCCAATTATCTTTGCTGCAATAGTGTTTTAAATAATCTATGTGCAAAATCTGTTTTATATGGAATTTTGAAATAAGATAATTTGGGAGCTCGTCCGAATCTGTCCGACTTTACCTAACCGAACCCGAAATAGTTGGGCCGCCCGACTGCACGCATCTATTGGACGCCTGCCCGAGCCCGCCCGAGCCCGCCCGATGTTTTCCGAACCGACCCGACTAGTCGGGCCGCACACCACTACTATGAACGCTTCGACCAAGTGATCCGTGTGTATTTACATAGAAAAATAAAGTCGACGCGTCGAATGGAACACTTATGTATAGAAAAATTCAAATTTCCCAACTGCTTCGCTCGAAATTTACGACAAAATACCAAAATTGAATTTTATATTAAAACGTCGCTTCCCTTTTTCAATTTGCAAAACAATAAATAATTTCTTCTCGTTTCAAGAATTCTATCGAAAGTTTCTAATAAAAATACTCCCTGAAAACTGTGATAATCGATTGGAAATCGGTGCTGTGTTTCAAAGCGTCCTCCAGAAACATGAAACAGCAATTTGTGCACTAGCTTGTCAGCCATCGACGTTGCCTAATTGCTCCATATATAATTTCTCTTTCAATATCACAGTTTTCTGTCGATATTCTATCTACTGCACGGTTGTTATTATCGCGAACGATTTCAATGTAACGAATAGGATTAATCGGAAATTCGAGCGAATCGAGGCCGATGACGGTTAACCGAAACCAGTGACAGGGATCGATCGGAAGCAATCTTTTTCTTTCATTATCAGTATGATTTAAAATTTAACACATCCGGGGCCATCTGGGTCACAGATGGACTAATTGTAATATCATGAAATTTTTAAAAGGAATATATGACTTTTAGAGATGGCAAAGAAATGAATTTGTTATTTTTAATATTAACACGTTGAATGGGGGTCACTGGTGACCGACATAGCAAATTACTATAATAATTTGAAAAAATTATAGAAAAATATTATTTTTAATAGTATTCATATTATAATAATAATGTGAAGTATCAAATTAAAGCTTGATATTTGAAATTTGAAAATGACCTATTTCTATTCTTAATAATTAGAGCTTCAATATGATTCGTAATCAATGCCTATTTTCACTGGGACAATTAACGTGTTAATTAATATAATTTCGATACAAAATTTGATCACCATATACCGTATGGAATTTTATAATTTTATAATTTCAGAATTTTATAATTTTACAAATTTATAGTCTTTTAATTTTGTAAATTTGTAATTTTGAAATATTATAATATACCGATCTATATTTGAAAAAATTCGATTCCTTTCGATCGATCGTCTGACAAAATCATTCGAAAAAAAGATTTCCCTTTCCTTGAACCTTCTCCGATATGCAAAATGAATAAAAGAATCGCAGCTATTTTTGGAATCTCACCAGGAACCTAACGACCTGCTTGACTAACAATGTACAATAATTACGTCGCTCTGGGGGGTTCGTGTACAAGTTAAGCAACAAACACGTTTAAACAATCACGCCTACACGACAGAACGTCGGTCATTTACAAAAACGACGATTCACGGGCACACACATTCTTCATCTCTCGCAACGTTAATTCGTCACCCAAATGTGTATATACAGTCCTCGATAAATATTGCTATGGTACATTTATACAGTCTAGACGCGTACAATAGGCCGTACGAATGAAAGTGAAGCGTTTTGCGAGTACTCTAGAAAAAATCGAGTCTCTACCGCCGGAGAGAGAATGGTACTCCTGCTCGTGGGAAAAATTAAAAAAAGAAAATGGAAAAGAGCTTTCTGCTTTCCACGACGGTTCGTTTGGTATCTGGATCAAGTGACTGTTTCATTATTACGTAAACACGGGTAAATTTGACCCTCCGCGAAATATTTTAATTGCTCGTCAAATAAGGCATTCATTTTTTAGATTATTATTGTAGTAAAAATAGAAAAAGAAATATTTAAAATTTTGGATATTTTTAATTTGGGAAAAGGGGAATCTTTCCATAAAATTAATAGAAGAAAAAGAAACGAAAAATGAAACACCCCATTTTTTAATGAGTTTCATATATTATAATAACAATTTTTAAAGGAACAGTGCAAAATTGAGGAAATCAACGTAATATGAAATAGAAAATTAAATTAAAATTGGGGCTCTCTCCATGGTCCGCCCTTCAAGGGTTAACATTAAGTGGATAAAAATTGAAATTGATTTTGAAAATATGAATGGTCACTTGATATTTTGCAATAAATGCTACCGCAGCTCGGTACCCTTCTCTCGCAATAATATCATTATTAATAATAATTGTATTGCGTTACAGATAATACAGCGTTTGTTCTAATTACACCTAGGTAGCACTAGTTGGCTTTATCCTACGTTTATGGTTGACAACTTATTTACAAATTCAACGCGTTATCAAGCAGTCTGTGTGCTGTTTTACCTCCAGTCATTTATTCATTTCTTTCTTTTTTTATCATCTATTTCGAATGATAGATTATCAAAAAGAAGTATTGCTTCGTTTTCAATCTTATTTTACTTTCTTTTTACAAATTTACTCCTCTATTTGCAATTACTGTGCGTTCTAAAAATGTTTCAGGAAATACATTTCCACTTTTAACAATGAATATCATTCTTGCTCATTAAGCAAACGATGTGTTTTAATTAATAATCAAACCTGCGTGTGTTTGATTATTTTACATGTGCCTCAAGTAGATACTTGAATTATAATACGTCTAAAGAAACTTGATGAATGTGACGATTTTTAATTGAATAAATATTTCAGAAATATTTTTATAATTTTTAAAAGATTCAATTAAATTCTATTGCAAAAGAATAAAAAAAAAAATTGTCAAAAATATGATTGATTTTAATAAATAATTCTGCAGTCGCCAATCGAATATTTGTTTGAAAATAATAAAATGAATTATAAATGTACGACAACTGAGTTCTGTCAGTACGATATAAATTCATCAAAATTTCATGATCTGACGTAGAAACATGACTGGCAGACGAACAGCACGCAAAATCTCACTTCGAACCGTTCTCCAATCTGTATAGTTTCAACGTTTAGTGGAGTACGCGTTTCCGGCACGTGATCCTTCGTCGAAATTTGCAATTTCGTTGCGTGCCGGCGAAAGACATAGAAGAATACTTATCATTCTGCCCCCGTTTCCGCTTGTCGACAGCCAGTCACTGTCAATGGTCGCGTCGAGGCTCGGGCTTCCGGTTGCGCGCACGGTCCTCCGAATCGCCATTAATGCATTTCCACTTGGCCCATCAAACCTCCATCCTGTATGAACATCTAATTAAAAACAAAAAAATTCGATTTTTCAAGAATTAGTACAAATTGTTACACATCTTAATCCTTTTTTTCAAAAATGTTATGCAGTTGAAAAAAGGATATGTATGATCCTCGAAATCAGTCTGATGATTAATAGCGTGCTGAAGGTGGAATGATCGATGTTGAAGATAAGCTTTCAGATCTCTGCAAAATATAATAGCTGCAACAATTATGCATATTTCAACATTTTAATCTCTTATGCACTCGTGTAATTTTGAAATAATAAAGGGTAATGTATATAGTTATTGACCTGTATAAAATGATTTAATATTTTTCTAAAAAGGTAGGAAAAATGTTTAATAATACGTTTCTTAATTTTTTTTTCGCTTGTTCCATAACTGGGGGAAAGCCGCTCCTGGGGGGCAAGATCGCGGGCCCCTTTACCGGCGATACATTAGAAATTTTAACAGGTGTTACTGAAAGGGGGTTGGAAAAATTTATATAGGGTAGAAGAGTTTTCTTAACCCTCGGACGGCGGACCATGAAAAACCCCCCAAGACGGCGGACCATGGAGAGAGTCCCAATACGACAAACTTATTATAAGGGTCACTAACTGTATACGTCACCCCATCAAATTTCTGTCGTAAATTGAAAACTTTCTTTTCCTACTTTTCACTGAATTTTGAATCGATCAGGACCGGATTAAGATTTCTGGGAGCCCTGGGTTATCAAATGTTTTGAGGGCTCCTTTGATTGATAAATTTTCTTAATAATAATGAAAAAGGGAAACAGTAAAAAAGATTTAAATTAATAAATGGACTTATAATGAGCCCTCCTTAAATTTCTGCTTAATCCGGTGCTGATTCAGATAACTAAATTATGGAACAATGGAAGAAATAATAGAATACTTCACAAAAATGAGCATGAAATTAATTTTCTTACCTAGTAACCACGAACGAGTTCCATCTGCCGTCGAATCTGGCAATAGTCTCCACTCTTCTTGTGCAAAACAATTTTCTATCCATCCATCGACGAATCACCATTGTTTCAGTTCGACTCTGGTTCTCTTCTTTGAAAGATCAACGAAATCCCTCGAGAAAGTCAAATAACTCCAGCGAAACTGTCCATCTGTCCATTCGCACACACACATAGTTAAGAACCGAGAATCGAGCCAGGTTCCTGGCAAACTGAAACTCGATTTCATTCAACAAATTTGACGATTCGAAAATCCGACGCGCAAGAAACCGCGAGTAACGAGGGGGGATGGGAGCTGATTGCGATCCACGTATAGGAAGCTCCTGGAAGAGAGTTTAATTCCAGTCCAGAAATGCATGAAAATCAGTCTGAAATGCCGTTGCACTCGAACGTTCGACGAAACTCTCGCTTGGCCTCCATTTTCGCGAGGATTAATTAACGTGGCCCTGATTAATCGTCGAAACGAAAACGGCTGCTCGACCCTGCTCGATTTTCTCGGTCAAGGACCACTAAGAACCGAGAATTTTTCCTAAATACATTGCCTCGTGTCCTTGGAAAATTCACCTTTACATACCTACTATCAAAAGTACAGGGCTCTTCAATTTTGATACAACTGATTAAAAATATAAAATAATATTTCTTTTTCTAAAAAGTTTTACAACTTGAGTTCCAGGTTCTTTCAGGATTCTTCTAATACTTCTAATTCTTCTAATTAGTTGAGGAACAGGTGGGTGGAGGAATCTTTCATTTGCCTTTGATCTTAGAAGAATCTTAGCAGAACCTAGATCCTAGGCCCTAGGTTCCCAAGATAGATAAAGGATCTTTTCACAATTTGTTTTTGATTTTAGAAAAATTCTAGGAGAATGTCGTGAAACAAAATGAAAAATCCATCGTTCGATTATTCATTGGCACCCAACGAACAGGTGCAAAGGAGCAGGCGGGTGATTTTCAACACCCTGAGGACCTGGACAATCGTTCGCTGAAGAAATTGATAACAACTTCCATTGTGGATCGCAAGGAACGTGCTCGACGCGACTGTTCACGGGGGTTTTTCTCGCTAGACGAACTGAGATGGTGTTTTCCAACAACTGGCACAGCATGGTAAGGCGCTCTTCAGGGTGTCCTTGAAGGCCTCGCGGAAGTCGCGGTTGAAGTACGCGTAGATCAGTGGATTCAGGGCGCTGTTGAAGTAGCCTATCCAGAAGAGGACGGACACCACCGTGTCTGGACAGTAGCAGGCCTCGCCGCACAAGGTCGTCGTTAGATACCTGAAACAAATAATTATTCAGGTGTTATTCAAGATAGTAGACTGTGTTTCCAAATGGTAAGAATGTTATCAGGGTCAAAATTATCAGCTGGGTAATTTTCACCTGAATTACCTAAGTTTTCAAGTAGGGAAAGATGAAATAATTATTTTTTGCTTCTTTTACTAATACATGCAGGTTTTTATTGTTATGCCATCTCTGCATATCGGTCGGTATTAAAACAGCATGGTAGAATAAATATTAACTAAAATAATGGAAAGATAAAATTAAATCAACATTTCTCAATTGTAGCTTATAATATTTTCACATCATATATTAGTAAATAAAAAGTTTAATAAGTATAAGGATTGCATGGGAAGTAAATTTTAGTATTTATAATAGTGCAGAATTTAATATCACATAGCAATTTAGAATTATTTTAATATTAATTTAATATAATTATTAATTATTTACATAAGATATATGGGGTAAGATGGCAGGAGTAAGATGGTAACTTTACCATCTTCCTAGGATGATCGTTTTGCCTTACAATTAATTTATGTCAGAGTCATCAGAGTTACCTTCTCAACCCTAGGATGGCGGACCATGTAGAGACTTCCAAGACTCTAATTTAATTCAAATTTATCAATATCATATTATTTGTCAGTTGTAATTTAATTCTATACTTCACACTATTTTCATTTTCTAAATTTTACACTTTTTCTTTAAAAGTTATTCTCCTAGTACCTGAAACTCTTTTGTTTAAAAATGATACATTTTGCAATGATTTTTCTTTTGTATAAGAACAGTTATATTTATTATCTGACTGCAATTTTTAAAGAAATTAACCCAACCACTTTAAAAAACAATATTTTTTATTTTTGTTGCCTGGCTGAAACTTGATATCCTGACTTATATCCAGAGTATATTCAATTTTCATTTATAAATACATAGTAGCGAATCATTCATTATAGAAAATTGATGAGAAACAAATGGAAAATGGAAAATGGAATATAACTGAATTTTCAATCAAATGAACGAGCTACATTTGAAATGAAAATGATTGTGGCCCATTAAGAGTGGTTTTCGAAAAGCCACAGTAAATGAAGAAACAATCCGTCTGTATAGCTGTTTCAATTTTCAATGGAACATCGCTATTACGTATCTCGTTGCAATGAAAATACCACGATTAATTAATTCTCGTTCGACGAACAACCCCACATTAGCTGGCATTACGTTGCTCGTTCAGGATTCAATACGAAGGGTCACGATTCAGAAACACGTTAATTAGAAATCTGGTCATTTCCGAATCTTCCACTAATCTGACTTTCAATAAATTGTAACGTTTTCCCAATTTCCCATTGGCTTCTGCAAAGTCACAGATATGTACATGTAGATTAATTAATTCACGAGGAGGATACTAATGGAAAACATAGGTGAATCTGACCCTCTGCGAAATATTTTAATTGCTCATCAAATAAAGTATTCATTTCAGAATGCATGAATATGCATTCTATTATTGCAGTATATTTTTGAAAAAAAATGAAAAGATTTAGAATTTAAGATATTTGTAATTTGAGAAAAAGGGAGAACCTTTTCATAAAATTAATCTGTTTAAGTGAAAAACAAAAAGAAAATAAATAAAAATTCATTAAAGATTCCATGATTTAATAAATAATAATAATTTTTAAAGAAACAGTGTAGAATTTTGAAAACGAACATAATATGAACTACAAAATTAAATTAAAATTGGGCCTCTCTACGTGGTCCGTCATTTCCAAATCTTCCATCAATCCGACTTTTAACAAAATTCTACCATTTTTTCCAATTTTCTATTGGCTCTTCCAAAGCAATAGATAGGTTAATTCATTTACGAGAATTATACTAATGATTGGTATCACGTGGAATCTATTAGGATTAGAATCTAACCGAATGATGATCATTTCATGATTTAATGAGTTTCATATACTATAATAATAATTTTTAAAGAAACAGTGTAGAATTTAGAAAACGAACATAATATGAACTACAAAATTAAATTAAAATTGGGCCTCTCTCCATGGTCCGTCATTGCCAAATCTTCCATCAATCCGACTTTTAACAAAATTCTACCATTTTTTCCAATTTTCTATTAGCTCTTCCAAAGCAATAGATAGGTTAATTCATTCACGAGAATTATACTAATGATTGGTATCACGTGGAATCTATTAGGATTAGAATCTAACCGAATGATGATCATTCGTCGAACCCGACACCTGTTCAATTCACAGCTTAAACGGGTAGCCACTCGAAAGTTTCACGAAGTCACGGGCCAACTTCACCTACAACTAAAACTTATTACCGGATTAAGTTGCTCAGCTTCTTGCTCCAGTCGAGAATTGATTACTTCGACGGTGGCCGCGTTAATATTCCAGACGAATTAATGGAACTTGCAAAATACGTAGAGGACAATGAATTTTTTATTCCTCGACAAGAGTACCATAATTGCTCGCCTATTGTTCGTGAAAACTTTCGATGTTCGTACTAGTTGGTCCTTTTTTCTCTGACTTTTCCTACAAATTGTAGAATTGAACGTGTAGGATGCGTACGCAAATAGAGGAGAATACTATGTGTGATCTGAAACATGAAACGGAGCAGGTGGCCATTGTGACAAACTTCGTTCAACAAGCGTGGACCGAACGCGAGAGCATCCGACGTTTCCCATAAATTACAAACTCGTATAGCTCGATTAATTCCCACGAGAGTCGGCGTGGTCCGTTTCGAAAACGTGTCGCTTCGAAAATAAATAACTTCTACGCAGCGGCTGAAAATATGAATGTTAGCCAGCGCGAATATTTGTTAGATCGGCAAAAGGGGGACTTTGAAATTTTCAGCAATACGGGACTTAAATTTGAAAATTCTGAGACTGAAAATTTTCACTTCTCATTTTATCAAGAATATGATATGTTTCTGCCAATTTTTTTATTTGCAAAAATTTGTCCGGAGAGTCGGCGACGCACGGTGGTCCGGAACTAAAGTTTAATTGTTCAGCAAAATAATTCGTAATTTTTTGAGTAATGGGATATATTAAGCTATATTGTGAAGCAATAATAATAATCTATTATTGCAAAAATCTGTTATTTAATTTTCTTTACCAATTTAGGAGTTTATAGATATAGGGAAAAGTATGATAAAAATTGGGCCTCTCTCCATGGTCCGTCGTTTCCAAATCTTCCACCAATCTGACTTTCAATAAATTCTACCATTTTTTCCAAATAGTGAAAAAATACAATATACTATTTGAAACTCAAAAGATATTTGGTTTCAATTATTGGTACTATTTTTAAGATAAATTATAAACAATGGATCTTAATTCAAATACTATTCATTTACAAAAAAAAAATAGGCACACAATAATTAATAGACTTTAGTAAATTTTTTTAGTGAATAATGATGTTAATTAAATGTTGATGTTTAAACGATTTAATACATTTCATTAATGTCATAATTGTCAAAAGTGATGGACATTTGAAGAGCTAAATATATTCGATAAACATCCAAATGAGGAAATTAATTTCTAGCAAATGAACAGGTAATTATTCGATTTGGACCACCGTGCAACGTCCGAAAAATGATTTCTCAGATGAACCAATGCTAAACTTCCGGTTGCCTTATTATCAGAGAAGTAAGAAGGTAGTGCCATTTGCAGGGCAACTGTGACCGCATCGCTTAGTCAGGCAAATAGTTGAAGTAGCAGGGCCGAGCAAGGCGGACTAAACTCTCGGCAAACTCGACGAGATGCACTCGGCTTTGCATTAATAAAACATGTGGCTGGCTCAGCTTTCGCGAGTATTCAACGACTCGGGGAAGCTCGGGTCGATGGTACGAACAGCTTGCGAGCGAAATCATCCGAATTTCACTGTGGCTTTCCTTTAAGCTTTGGTTCACTTCCGATATCTCGGCAAGTAAGCACTTCGGTGTAACTAAGAAGCTTGGAGGAGGATGAGGAGAATCTAAATGTTCCTTTTTATATAATAAAAAAATTAACGTTGCTTACCAAAGGAAAAATGGCAGCCAACAAAGGAGGAACGCGCCCATTATTATCCCGAGCGTCCTCGCAGCTTTGTGTTCGGCTCTCCAGCTCTTCGTTTGTTGCCGTATCGAAGTGCCTGAAAAATCATAAACCACCGTTAATTATTCAAACTTAATTATAGTTGCAATGATATTTAACCTTTGAACAGCGGAGCCTGCTACCAGAAAGTTAAATGTATAATTTTTAAACAAAAGAGATTTATGTACTAGAAGAGTTAGAATTGTGGCTCTCTCCAGGGTCCGCCGTTTGAAAGTCAAATATATTATTCTCCTCCACTCAATTTCTTCGATTTGATATTATTAAATATTATTATTAAATTAATTAATACTAATTATAAATTAAATTTTTCATGTATTAGAATAATTAGAATTGTGGCTCTCTCCATGGTCCGCCGTTTGAAAGTCAAATATATTATTCTCCTCCACTCAATTTCTTCGATTTAATATTATTAAATTAATTAATATTAAATATTATAAAATAATATTTTGTTACAAATTTCAAAGTCCATTTCTTTGCAAAAAACAAACAATTTCAGATTTCGTTTCTTAGAATTTCTAAGAAGTAAGTGGTTATATAAGAAGCGAAGAAATGAAAGAAGTGTTGCATGGAAATTTCTTTACTAACTGATAGACGTTTATCATATAAAAAGACTCTCAACTCTGACTTGTAAAAAGGTGTGCTGCTATGTGAAGAACTTGAAAGTTTTTATGAACCGAGAAAATAAGAGGAAAGACAAGATGTCGCGTCAAAGAATTTCAATTTGTGCGCATGAAAGGGTGTAGTATCGTCTGAAGAACTTGCAACTTTTTCTCGAGCATAAACATGGTGTTACATTGACGCTTTTTTAAATTAAAAATCTTCTAAACGGTATTCGAATGAAATACATTAAGAAAGATTTTGTCAATAGAAAACAATTAAAGTTGCAGTTGAAAATAATTATTTTCATTAATATCCATCAATGTCGACGGTGTTATTAATATCATAAAACATCCTAGTGATTGTGCAACGAACGTTGACGAGACCGTGTCGATAATTAATTTCAATTCCAATACGATTCGTTAGCGAACGAATATTATCGAGTAAACTCGTATTTGTTGCGGCTCCGATTCTCGGGATATTTTTAATCCCATTAATTAGCCCGGTAAATATTTTCCCGTACGTAATTACGCCGAGATAAAGCGTGAGAGAATATTAATAAAGTCGCGTCGATGCGCAATCGAGACGCTTCTTCGTGGGCGTCGATCGAACGAAAACGCCCTCGTTTCGGTGTAACCGAGCTGCGATTTATTTAAACACGTTAATTATCGCGATGATGTTCGTTTGTTTGGCACACCGAAGGAATTCAGGCGTTATTTCATGCAGATTTCCAAGAGCATTACACTTCGAAACTTTAAATTAACAGGGTGAAATGGGGTGATTTCCGGTTGAAAATAAACGTCAAATAAACTGTTTTCATATACTGAGTTTTGTTTGCAGGAAATTTGAACATTTGTTATTACAAACTCCGAAGATTATGTAATAGTGTAATGGTATAATAAAATTATTAAATAATATCACCTGGAATGGTCATTTTTAGATTAAGATTTTAATATATTAACTAGGCAATACGGAATTACTTTATTAACATTTATAACTGTAAATTAACTCTCCATTTTTATTTCTATTTTTATATACAGTGAGAGGTAAAAATAAGTAGAGATGGTTCAAAATAGAATACCTCGGTTAAAATTGGACTAAATAACTTGAGGTTTTTTGAGAAGCCATAAAAATTAATTCACTAAAATATGTATTTTCATCGTTTTAAAAAATTACAGTTTGTTGAAATCGTGAAAGAAAATAGTGAATGGTAATTTTTCAACTTTTTGTCTACTTTTTTTTGCCTCTCACTGTATTTAGTTGAGTAGAGGGAAGCTGTTTCTGAGGGCAAGATCAAGGGTCCCCTTACCCATAATTAATGGAATTACCGAAAGAAAATTGGGACAAAATTTATACGATGTAGCAAAGGGGAAAAATTTTCAAAGCAACTCCCGCCGTTTTGGGACTCTCTCCATGGTCCGCCGTCCGAGGGTCGAAAAACCCATTATATTCTATTACATTTCTCCCTATTTTTTAGGAAAGGGATCAATCATTGTAATGGGTTCAACAACTGTATACTACGCGAAGAATTCTCACATGATTTCGAAACGCTATGAATTCGTCAGGGTGTTCGATAGGCTGGCAAGTAATTGCACGTGTACATACACTTAAACCGTGCATACCGTACAAGCTGCAGTCAGCTGCATCTTGATAGACGAGCACATCGATTGCACGAAAACGGAGAAGCCAGTGAGCATCGACCAACCAACCTAGATCTGCCTTTCTCACTGCTTGCCATCACGCGAATCCTTCAGTTCTCTCGCCTCTACCACATTCCTCGTCTAACAATTCGAATTATCTAGTCCTACTACTGTCTATGGGAACCTTTGGCTAGTTTTCATGCAATCAGGAGATTCTCCATTCTCTCACACTGAATCAATAAATCGTTCTTACAATTAGACGAGTAGCAAACTTAATAAATTTCTTCAAATTTCTCAGCGTTTCATTGAAAAAAGTATGTGAAAACATCTGCTGGCCTTGGTCGAATTAAATGAATGCAAGGAGCGCATAATTGGAAAGAAACTGGAATTTCGTGAAAAGAAACGGAAGAATTCGGATGTTTCTCAACGAACTTGTCTGAAATATGTGAAAGTGTCGATTCAGACGTGTCTAATGAATGCTGGTAGACTGCCTTCGCAGAAGAAATAAATAAATAGGAGGAACAGTGAAATAAATTGAAAAGGTTGACTAGGGTAAGGTGTAACATTGGAGAACCCTGAAGGAGATATAAAGATAGTCGTCAATCTGGCTATACATTGAATAAGAAGACTATTCACGCTCAGGGATTCATTGTCGTATTTTCTGAGACAAAAGGATTCAATCTAATATAAGAAGATTCTACCAGTAAAATTAATGGGAAGATTATTGAGATTAAAAAGCTTCAATGGGATTTTCTATAGGGATCCATCATCCAAATTATTAGGAATTCTTTAATTTACCTAATTACAGTGTACTCTCTTTATATTGCCAGGAGGATGATCTAACTATGATGGCACCATCATAGTCTATGAAGATGGTACACTTCTATTTCTCCAAACTTCTTCAAATAAAAACATGGAAGTTTAAAAAAATTTTCGACTCCCACAGCCCCATCTGCGGCGATATAACAAGAGTCTATGGTAGAAATATTTATATTGAGTGTTCGAAATGATGAATAATGAGAACGATGGAATAAAGAATAAAAAATAAAATTTTGATCAATTTAAATTGATCCATGATCCATGGCTCTATATTGATTAAAATATGAAATTTTAATTTGTTTGCTGTCGTCCTAGATTTATAAATAATATCAAAAAATCCTAAATTACTGATTCCAATAAATAATAATAATCCTTATTTAAAATTTTCCAAAGATAAAATTAAATATTGCAATCTAACAATCCCTATATCCAGATATACTTTATTGAAAATTAAATCTTTTACAGTATATGAAAATTTTTTTCCACGAACCTTGTATTACTCTTCTAACAAACTTTAATCCCACAAACTCAAGTGTTTGCATTCATAAAAAAGGGATTTGCAAGTTACCAAGAAAGGTCTCATGAAATCCTCGATGATTCCGTCTCGAGGTTCCACGTGGACTTAATGAAACGCATCCCCTTTTCCCCTTTTTAAAAGAAGAGAACCTTCCCCGAGTCGTGTATTGAATCAATCTTCTCGTCCAACGACGAGATACTAGAGAAAGATTGGATAGCTGAAAAGGAGAACAGTTCGAAGACCATCCTTCTTGTAAGACATCGTTTGTCGCCTAACAAATTGCATTAGAGACCTGAATTAATGTCATTCTTCTTCGTCGCGTTTGTTATTGAAGGAGAAACGGACTCGTTCTTGCGGGTCACGTCGACTCACCATGGAGACAAACTGTCTGCTGCCGATCTTACCACTCAGCAGTATCGTCGACTTCCTGTTCCGACTATTGGGGTGAAAGGAACACGTTCGACGAATAGAAATTACTTTTTATCGATTAATAGCTGGGACGATACGTGCCTTTTATGACATTAACGAAATTGGACTACGGAAACCTGTTTATTGTCGATTATAAATTGACTGGAAGTCGTTTGCAATAAAATAGGGAGGTTCTTGGGGGTGGACTATAAGTTTTTAGGGGAGAATTTTGGGATTTTGATATTTTAGAATATTGAAAATTTTAGAATTGTAGAATATTAAAATTTTGAAATTTTGAAATATTGGAATTCAGGAATACTGGGATATTGAAATATTGGAGCTCTGAAATTCTGGAATATTGCAAGTTTGGAATACTGCAATTTTAGAATAATGCAATTCTGGAATATTGGAATATTAGAATTTTTGAATTTTGAAATATTAGAATATTGGAATTCTGGAATATTGGAAAACTGAGCTAACGGAGTTCTGCAATTCTGGAACATTGGAATTTTGAAATATTAGAGATTTGGAATTCTGGAATACTGGAATATTGCAATTCTGGAATATCGGAAAACTGAAACAGTGGAGTTCTGAAATATTGGAATTTTTATATACTGGAATTCTAGAATATTAAAATTTTGAAATTCTGGAATACTGGAATATTGGAAAACTGAACTAACGGAGTTCTGCAATTCTGGAATATTGGAAAACTGAAACAGTGGAGTTCTGAAATATTGGAATATTGGAATTTTGAAACATTGGAATTCTAGAATATTAAAATTTTGAAATTCTGGAATACTGGAATATTAAAATTTTGGAATTCAGAAATCTAAAAATTTCAAAATAGCAAAGAGGCCAAGCCAGCAGAAGCGTCAAGCAATTGTATCATTTATTGCTAATAAAATAAATTATATTATTTCTTTTTTACTACTATAAGAACACGTTAAATACATAATATATTGTCGCCGTTATACTGTTAATAAATAATCGACTTTATTCGATTCATTTTAAAAACACACGCTGCGAATAAATTCACGAATGAGAATTATTATAAAACCACATTTTTGTCGCTGAAAGCGTTCGTTTACACTCTTTTGCTCACTTTTCAGCTGTTCGTTTACGGAGTTGCTCAATTTTAAACACACCGGAATGATAATGGCAAACGAAAAACTGCTCGCTCGCAAATATGTACGCGTTTTCCACGAGAGGATCGAGGCTCGAACGATTTGTTTTTATTGAGATATTTATGACTCCATTGAAACGACGCTGAATTTCCACTCGGTTCGCTCAGAAACGTTGATACAAATGGAAATCGGCTACCATACGATCATTTTGTTTAAAGTTTACAGATTCCTACTGTGCCGTATGTCACGATTTAACTCGCATCAAATGGCCAGATAAACTCATCCCCAAATTATAGTGGATCCTCTTTCCAAGTTATCTGTTCATTTGTGTCTCTCAAACAACGGTTCTTAAATTATTGCCAGTTTATCAACCCTTTGGTGTATTATATTGTAAATACAAGCAGAGACAAAAAGAAGTGAATTTCATTTAAAACAGAATACATGTTAACGGAATAACATTAAAATATTTTAATTCAGAATTAAAATTGTAATTAGAAATTAGAAATTATAATAATTCTAATTGGAAATTAAAAATTGTAAGAATTATAATTGGAAATTAAAAGTTGTAATAATTCGAATTGGAAATTAGAGATTGTAATAATTATAATTGGAAATTAAAAATTGTAAGAATTATAGTTGGAAATTAGAAATTGTAATAATTATAATTGGAAATTAAAAATTGTAAGAATTCTATTTGGAAATTCAAAATTGTAATAATTATAATTGGAAATTCAAAAACTTATACATCTCATTTCGAATCCAACACTCCCGTGGTTGAGTTCAATGTTTTTCATTAATAATTCAAAAACTAAACCTTAACGAGAATTTTACTAAAGGAAAAGTTCTTCAGAATCACCCCAGTTATCCATCCTCCTCGAAGGGATGCTCCCAACCCCCTCAGCCGAACACCCTGTATAAGGTCTAATATTAGAGTACCATCGTTTACCTTCTTTAATAATCATGCTACAAATACCCTTCTATTTACTTAACCATTGTAAAGGAAGCTCCGGTGTTACAAGATGAAAACACAAGTCGGAAATGGGTCAAGCAATGTCTTGAAGGGCGTTGAAAAATTCACCACGACGAAATGGGACTCGCGTGCTCGACGAAAAAAAAAGGAACACCTGTCCGTTCGTTTAAACTTGCCGGCGGGAAAGTTTATGATAGCCCCGTTTGTTCGAAATCTCCCTGGAGCCTCGTTCAGAGGCGTTGGGATTGCAAAAATAAAAAACGCTGCGCCAAGAACTTTGAACCGGATATACGAAACTTTTTAATGGGGATAAGGAGTAGTTAGCGCGAGTTGGCAACGGGAAACGCGTAATCCCGGTGACTCGGTTTCATTAAAACTGCCGTAATCTGGACTAAGATCGCATTGTTAAGACCCGAGAAACTAAATTCTCAGTTCTTACGTTTCGAATTTAAGTGAATAAGCACGAAAAATAAAAAAGAAATTCATTTTAACAAACGTCGCAAAGTGGTTGATTCATTCTTTTTTTTCAACGATAAATCAGACATTTTGTATTAAAAATATTCATGAAATGTTTATGTAATCATTTTTGGCACACTTTAAGCTTTAAATTGATATATCACATGTACTATTTTGTGGAAATTTTATGTCATGAATTTATCTTTATGTATTCATGTGTTAAAAAATTTCTAAAATTGTCATTGTTTGTTTGTAACCGTAGCCAACTATTTTGTGTTACAAATATTAACAAAGGGTTTATATACTCGTTTTTATTGACTTTTAAGCTTTAAATTGATATATTATATAGATTATTTTGTTAAACTTTTATGTCATGAATTTATCTTTATATATTCATGTGTTTCAAAATTTCCAAAATGGTCATTGTTCGTTTGTATCCGCAACCAGTAATTTTTTACTACAAATATTAACAAAGATTTTATACACTCGTTTTTATTAAGCTTTTAACTAAAAATTGATATATAATACGTGGTATTTGATAACAGTTTTATGTCATGAAATCATGTCAGAAGTTCAATGCTTCAAAATCCCCTATTTAATATGCAATAACGTAATAGAATCAGCCTGTATACACTTTGTACCCATGATTCTACGAGCACTTTGAATATATCCGCCCACCAATAGAGCCGGCTCGCTTTAATCATGTTTCAATTACGGCAACTTGATCACCGCTCAAACTCCTTTCCCGAGAAGTCGAGCTTCTTTCCAGCTGAATTTATCCCTCATGCAAATTCAATTTACCTTCTCGAGAGATGAATCATTTCTCCCTCTCTCTCTCTTCATTTTTCACCCTAACCGTATCTCCATTTTCACTTCACCCAGCAGGTTTCTTTTAAATTTTCTATCTCGAGTATATTCAATGGCTGTTCTAATTTCACCGCGATCCTCCCCCCTATGAACGAGCCAGCTCGATGAAATCACTCGAGAACAGAGTCTTATCTTTCTTCAATTTCACTCGGCTCCTGATCCGCCAGTGATTCGACCAGAATGGTCCGATCCATCGTGGGCTATTCTTCTAGCTCGTTCTTTTATCAAGATGACCCTGATCTTCGTATACGCTGAGAGGTGCAGACAGTTTCGGGGATCAGAGATTTATTTCGCTGGCCAAGATTACACAGAGATTTTCAAGGTTCCATTATATATCGTTCTGGATATTTTTCTGACTCGACCTTTTCTGTGCTAGCTTAAAAGAAAACTGATTGTCAACCGTAGAAAGACAGTATCATACATAACAATTCATTTCTAATGCTTTCTTTCGCAACCGTCGGATAGCGGACCATGGAGAGAGCCTCGATTAACATTAAATATATCGACGTTATTTTTAAGTTGAAAATAATGCAGAAAACTAAATAGATAAAGGATGAAATATAATTCAATATATACATTTATTCTTTATCTCGACAATTCCAAGAAAAGTACCTTGATAAATTTTATAATTTAAAATAAGAAATTTGAAACCAGTCATTTTAACTGAGTTAGTAGTTCTAGTGTTCACCTAGGCTCTGCTGCTTAACTGCCTAAAGGATGAAATATAATTCAATATAATTCAATAATAGTTAATTCCAAAAGAAATATTTTGAAAAAATTTATAATTTAAAATAAGAAATTTGAAACCACTCATTTTGACTGCTTTGATAATTCCAGTGTTGGCCCAGGCTCTGCTGTTTAACACTAGATCTACTGTAATTCCATGCACACTTATTTACAAACTGGAAATAAGATAAAGAGTGCAACATCGCAATTATTCTTTATCTCAACTTAATAAAAACAAGTTAGCAATTTTTGTAACGTAGAGTAAGAAACTTATGACGCGTCAAATTAATGGATCCCGTAAATCTAGTGTCAAGGGTAATTAATATCTTTACTGAATCAAAATCAATTCTTCAGCATTAATCCCGAAAATATAAATGAAAATAAATAATTAATATAATGAAACCAATATTGATTAATCTAATATATTTTCGAAAAATTATTTAAATGGGAAAAATAATAATTTTTTAATTGATGCGCTCGATGAGCCCCTTTTTTAGGAAGATCCTTCAATTCTTCAGAAATACGAATGACTCCTCATTTCCAAAATATATCTCCTATTTCTACGAGCACCGAATCGTCGATTGGAAGGAATCGGAATGGTTTTCCAGGCCTCGGCCTTCCTACCGTTCCGAAGGCTGGCGTCGTTTCCAGATATCGAGCGGGCAAACGGAGGGCGAGGGCGAGCCGGGGTGCTCCGGTTGGGGCTGCCTGCTGGAACCGCGTTCACTGACCTAGCCTACTGCTCGCCGCAGCCTGGCAGAGATCAAGCCACCTCCGACACTCTTTCACCCTCGTTGTTTCGCATTCCTCTCGTCGCCACTTCTCCCCCCTATGTTCGTCCTCTTCAGACCCGTCCCGTGAATTCGCTTTGCATCTGCCGCAGCCAGTTTCAAACCGGAAGCGTTCTATCTTCCTTCTTCGAACGCATGCTTTTTCATTCAAGAATGTTTTAATTATTCCAGCAAGTGGCAGTTCCATAAACGAGGATGAATACCTTTCTGCGGGGGTGCTTTTTCAATTCTCGTACACACGGTATTTACGGTGGAATCGTGAAAGCTCGAAACGGAGGGCAGAGAAACGAAGCGTAACGAGGAGGATCGTTTCTTCTGTCGCGATATTACGAAAAATGAGATCTAAGGTTCCCTCGAGTTTCCCGTACATCTCAACGAAATCCCCTCGTTTCGCTGCAGCAGCTTTCGGAATCAGTTGATTCAAGTATATAAAGAACGATTCGAGATACTTTTGATGAAACAGTCGAGGATCTCATCGCGCAAAGCTTCCTTTCGCGTGTCTTTGCTATTTCTTAAAAGATCGGCCAACCTCTGACGCATATATGCGCTTTTGTGCATGCTTTCTGGGTCACTTTCTAAATAGACTTCGCCGAAATCTATGGCATTTACGTGGGAGAAGATAGGACGTTCAAAGAGGATTATATTTCACTTTGAATTGCTTTTTATTTTTTAAAAGACGGATTTGGATAGGGAAGTTTCTTAAGTAATGATTCATTTTTAATTGTAGTGGGTAAATGGTATTGTATTATCGATATCGAGATAACGATCGACCTAAATATGATAACACCAGGGTGAATAATTGAAAGGCAGAGGGAAGTAAACTTTTCGTCGACGTGAAATTATGCAAAAGGTGGTTAACGGCGGGGTGTCCCTCGACGGGAATCCTTTTTGCAGATTCGGATCGATGTTACGCGAATTATGGCCACCGAAAGCTTCCTGGTTACGGGTAATTAGTCCAAGTGCTGAATATTTCATCGCCTTGTGGCGGAATTCTGCGAAACAAAGTGTGAATCTAACGCTATCCAACCGGCCCTACATTTGTGAAATATGTTGATTTTGATTTAGGTTTCAGGCATTAAGGGGTCGGAAGGAATCCTATATGGTGTTGGAGCAATTAACTAAAGGTAAATCACTGGAACAGTAGCTAATTTTGATAAAACATGGTTTAAACACTTTATCAAATTCTGAACTGATTCAAAAAATGCTAGCAATATTTATTTTTTATTGAATTAGCTATTGCTTGAACCAAAATGGTGAATTTGGAAACACAAATTCTTTTAATAATGAAATTGATCGTTTCTTGATACTTTTTAGTTAAATTAGCATAAAATACCGCCATTTTATGTTTTAGGTCTCAAAGTGGTTCGTATCATATTCATTCATAACGTATACAGTTGTTGATTCATATAAAAATGATTGCTCTTTTTTCTAAAAAAGTAAGAAATATAATATAATGTATTTTTGATTCTTTGGACGACGGACCATGGAGAGAGCCACGATTCTAATTTATTATCAGTTTCTAAATTTTACAATCTTTCCTTAAAAATTATTTTTCTAATAGATGAAACTCCTTTATTTAAAAATTACACATTGAATTATGATGGTCACAATTTTTACCCCATATTTTGTAAGCAGTGCAGCAACAAAAATATTTTTGTACGCTCGAATAATATATCAATAAAAGACGAAAAGTTTCTTTTCACAATATGTTGTATACTTCAAGAAAACAATTCCTAAAATTCATATATATTTTGATGAGAAGACCTAATAATAAATGATTCATTTTATAATAAAAATTTATGCAATCTGGATCCATTCTACTAAAATCATCCAAATTACAAAACTAATTATTCCAAATCAAGCTGATAAATTAGAAGTTTCGTTTATCGTCGTCGAAACGTGTGCCATAAACGCGGCGTGACGCGTGTGCCTCGCATTGTCGCTCGCACACACGCCCAATTAAACGGCCAAGTAAATAGATACTCCGTTAAACAGGAACGGTAACTTATGGCGTGGCTACGTGCAATTTGCCGGTGGTAAATTAGAAACGCTCGTTGCGATAATTTTACCGCCGCATGTTTCTTCTCTTCTCTGCTCGCGTTACAACCACCTTGGTCCAGATAACGTTACCATTGCAAAACATTTCCTCCCGCTTGCCATTTATTTCATACACGGCGATGCGATTTTCAGAAAGTTTCTCTCTTATCCTGCTTGCATAATAAGTAATTATAACGACGTTTTGTTTGGTGATTAATTATAGAAATTAATAAATTACACTAGGGTAATGGGTCTTTCCTGTAGGAGGATCAAAGAGAGGTTTAAGGATTTCTACAGCCCTGGGCCCCCTTAAACCTTCCTAAAGATATTGAATAAAATATTTTTTAAATGTTAATTAATTTTAATTAGAATAAATTTAAATTTTTCAACCAAATTCCCCTGGTTCTCCAGGAACCTTCATCCGTTCCTGAAAGATTCACCATCATTCATAAAACATTTCATCCTTCCTGAAATCACTTTTCCATTTCCATTTGCAATTTCAAAAATTCATCCACTTTGAAAGCATCCAATGTTTCACCGTCAAATGAGATCAGTAATTTCAGAAGCATTCGTAAAGCTCTCGAATGCAGGGCATATCGAGAAGATCGTACTGGTTCACGGTTCGTTCCAGGGGCAATGTGACGCGTAGAATGCCAAGTTCGAACGATTTTGGCAACCTTTCAGTCTGGCTGATTTCCATCGAGTGCCATGGCTCACTGTCACCCAACACGTATTTATACGGCCAACCCGTGGGAGTACTCTCGATTTATCATCCGACGAAGACGAGTCACCGTTTTAAATATCGTGCTAGCGAGTTAATGAGAGCATCCAGCGTGAAATATTGGAACGCGTTTAGAGGGAAATGACGATGGAACAGGTTGCCCCCGTTCAGGGCCGGCCACGGACAAATGGCAGGGTTTATTGGCGAAGGGAGACGATCAGAGGAGCAATTTCGATGTTTAGAGGCAATTTACGGTTACATTTATCTGACGATCCTGTATTTTCCCCTTTTGCAGACTTTCGATTCTAAGGACAGTCTGATATCGAAGAGATGTCGTGATTTTTTATTTTTATCAATTTTTCAACCCTTTCAAAATGATTATTTTTTCTAATAACAAGTGTCATAAAATAATTAAATTTCAAATGTATTTGCTGGAGATAAAAATTGTGCTTTTTCTGTTATATTATTATCAATGTTTCACCCTCAGACGGCGGACCATGGAGAGAGCCCTAAGACAGCTGACCATGGAGAAAGGCACAATTCTATTTAATTCTGCATTTTATATTTTTATAATAAAGCTGAACAAAGTAAAATTTAAAAAAATTGACTTGAACCTTGGGTGGCGGACCATGGAGAGAGCCCTAAGACAGCAAACTATGGAGGGAGCCCCAAGATGGCTGACCATGGAGAGAGGTGCAATTTTAATTTAATTCTGCATTTCATATTTTTGTAATAATGCTGAACAAAGTAAAATTTAAAATAATTGACTTGAACTTCGGGTGACGGACCAGGGAGAGAGCCCAAAGACAGCGGACCTTGGAGAGAGCCACAATTCTAATTTAATTCAATACTTTATATTATCATCAATTTTGAAATTTTACAATTTTTTCAATATATGAAACCCTTTAATTAAAAAATTCTACATTTAATATGAAGTTAATACGTTTGCATCACGATTGATCCAGGCTTCGCTGTTGAAGGGTTAACGAACATTTTACGCAAGAACGTGTTACTTGAATAATACAAGAGATGAATCGATGAATAACGAGGTACAAAGGGCGCTAATAAAGTTTTCTCTCGTTAATTTTCCGGGAAATGTAGTTGAACGCGAATGCAGTCACGTTCGAGACAAAATTCTCGCCGACGCGGCGCGTGTCTAGGATACCGGGTTAAAAGCATCGTTTTCGATATGCAGCCGCGCCTAAATGCTTTCGGCTGATAAATTTCATTCTTCGAACATTGATCAAATCGATCCTTTCACGGGCTTCGAACGTACCGGCTGTGTCGATAAGCGTCCATTATGTCACGCTTGCGAAATTACTAGAGTGCTTCTTGATGACGGAACTGAACGCGGAGATAATTTCTCGGCCAAAAAATCAGGGAAAAATCAGCGCCTAGGGTGTATAAAAAGATTCCCGATGACGTAAGGAATTTAAAATAGAACGGAAGTCGCATTCCGATCAGAAACGAAGGTTCCTAACGCGGGAAAATTGAGGATAATTTCAAACAATTTCAAGTACCATTAACACGTTGAACGCCATGGGGGCGATGGGGGTCACCGGTGACCGACTTCGCAATTTACAATAGAAAATAATAGAAATTTGCTGTGATACAAATAACGTGAAAATTAATTATTACTATTCTTAGTAATTAGAGCTTTAATACAAAAAATGCTCAATTTCACTGTGGCGATCAACGTGTTAACATTTTATTGATATCAAATGACATAGCAAATATTGTGTTGTTTTCAAGCTGAAGCAAAGTGACTGCGCACCTTTTTCAGCAGAGTATAATTAATTATTCGGGGATGAAGTGTCAAAGAATTTGCGAGCTACGCTTTATAAACAGGAACCAGAGAGTAGGAGGTGGAGGTTTCCAGGAAAAAGGAAGGATCGTTCGGCTTCTGGCATTGAACCGATGTCAGTCAATCTTCTAGACAAGTGTTAGTTTACACAAGCCAAGTTGTAAAAGCTTTCAATAGTACACGAGGACACTTAACGAAATCGTTTAGGTATGTTTCTAGCGATCGGGCTATTTGTGATCACTGAGAGCCATTAATCTTAATACAACTCGACGCTGTTGCTTTAACCTGACTAATATAAACAGCGCGACATGTGTATTTATACTAATACAGTAACTATTGGTATACTAATAATGATTGAACTATTATAGGGTAATTTTTTCATTATTACAGGGACCTTTTTCCTGAAAAAGTGAGACGGCGGACCATGGAGAGAGCTACAGTTTTAATTTAATTTTCTTTTGTTTAAAAGTTGAAAGTAAATGTGGGTTGCAACTGACCGAGCCTCCGCTATTCAAGAATTAAATAATTAAATATAATTATCATTTATTTTAATTTTTTAATTATTACAGAGACCTTTTTCCTGAACAAATGAGAAATGCAATATAATGCATATTTCGATACTTGGATGGCGGACAGTTTTAATTTAATTTTCTTTTGTTTAAAAGATAAAAGTAAATGCGGGTTACAATTGACCGAGCCTCTGCTATTCAAGAATTAAATAATAAAATATAATTATCTTTCGTAGCCTGAATAGAATTATTGTTTATTATATAAGAAACGAATTATATTATACTTTCTACTTTTTCAGGAAAATTGAAAAGTTGAAGCTTTAAATACTATACTACAGTAGACTCTCGTTATATCGTCATCTAATATTTATTTTCTATTTAATGCTAATGGTACTCTTCCACAATCATAGCAATCGAATAAAATGATACAATTTCGTCTCCATTTTCTAAAAATTTAACTAAAAATTTGGAAACCCCAAAACCCCCGTCCGCGGCAATATACCGAGAGACTACTGTATTACTTAATTATTATAGCAAATTAAAAAGTCGAAGCTTGAAATTTCAAAATTACCTATTCCTATTTGTAATAATTGAGAAAACTACTTTATTATAATTATGTCCGCCGCAATATAACATGAGTCTATTGTATTATTGAATTATTATACCAGATTGAAAGCTCGAAGCTTGAAACATCAGAATTAATTGTTCTCGTTTGTAATAATTGAGAAAATGAGAAAAACAACCCGATTACGATTATTTATCCCGATCACGTTATTATTCAGAACAACCTAACAAGATGCATTTTATGCAGAATGCTTGGTAAACATGAGAACTTAAGACGCCAAAGTTAGTTTGCCTGGGGAAATTGCGAATGAGCAGACGAAGGATTCAGAAAACCTTCTTCAAATAATCCTTTGTTTAATATGCAACAGTCTCCTCGTTTCACGATTAACATACGAGCACAATAATCATATATTCAAGAGATTCGACGTTGAAGAAAGCTTATAAATGTGTTCATAAATCATTGTGTTTGCCTTTACAACTGGGAACCAACGTTTATTTTTACTAATACTCGTTTTATTCACTCTTGAAAAACGAATTTTATTGCTTCTCTTCACTAATTTTATGGTTTCAATTCAACAGATTAAATGTAATTCTAAATGTAAAATAGTAAAAATAGTTCCTAAAAGTAGAAACGCTGACAATCAGTTATCCTGAATTCTTTTTTTAAATAAATCAAGAATAAAATTAAAAAAAATTAAATTAGACATTAGAATAATTTTAGCTGAATTAATATTCTTCAGATTAAATGTGATCAAAATAATTTTTAAAGGAAGAAGTATTAGCAATCAGTTATTCAGAATTTTTTTAAAGAATAAAATAGAGAATTAAATTAAATTAAACAATAGAATAATTTTAGCTAAATTAATATTGATCGGATTAAATGTAATAAAAATAATAAAAATAGTTTCTACAAGTAGAAACACTGACAATCAGTTATCTAGAATTTTTTTTAAACAAATCAAGAATAAAATAAGAAAATAAATAAAATTAAGCATTAGGATAATTTTAGCTAAATTAATATTGTTCAGAGTTTTATAAAAATCTCTAGTAATTACCAAAATAATAAATCTTTCTTCACGATTTTTCCATATAAACGAAAAATCATAAATCCGTATGAAATTCTCGGTATCTGAAATAAAACTCTTTCCACTTTCTGGCAATTATTATTCCAGCTTCTCGTCCAAGTTTGCATAATCAACTCCAATGAATCTGCACGCTTTCTCCAAAGGAAATAATGATCACGTCTCACGGAATCGAATGATCCATGGGTTCCCCGAGCAATCAAAATTCCAGCTTCGAATGACGTGCAAGAAACGAAGGTTGGAACGCTTTGATATCGAAACGAAATGGAACGAGAACGAACAGAAATAAAGATAATCGTCGCGAGCGTGTCGGACACAAAAAAATCCTATGGTTTCGCGGAGCAAAACTTTCCCTTCTCATTCGATAATTCTACCGTAATAACGTGTTTAAGTGTGGCCAATTATCGGGGGAGAAAAAATGAAATTACCGAAATCGATGCCGTGACTGTAACGTGTCCGTCGTTTTCCCACAGTTATTCGCTTCACGTTTCGTTCGACTGTTTCTGACGTTTTCATTATTCAAAAAAGAAAAAGAAACGCTCTGACATTTCCTCGAATTCAAGCTTTCGTACAATTATTACCTGAACGAAAATAATATTCAGAGATGACGCGATTTTAAGAGCTGAAGAATCATTTGTTTTCTACACGATTTCTACAAAGTGTCCGTCGGATAAATGTCTCGGGCAGGAAGCTCTTAAGTGACGATCTAAAAATACAGAAACCTCCAGAACACGAGGTGGACGTGTGCAAACGGTTGCAACAATACAACCGGCCAAAGATATTTGGCGACACGGTTTGCGGAAAATGCGAAAACTTCTTCTTTTTCGAAATTCCATACGCGAGAAAACAACCTGACCGTCTGTATGTTCCAGATTTCTGGTGAATAATCAGCATTTTGCGACGAAAATATTATATATAAAATTGTACAAAATTATTTTTCTTTTCGTATAAAAATTTAGATGTGCAATAATAAGGAAGAAGTTAAATTTACAGAATGAAACATTGGATGCAAGAAACGGGCAGCTCCATTTTTTGTAGAAATTGGAATAGTATGTAACGATTGACCCTTTTCTTAAAAAAGTAAAAAATATAATAGATAATAAACTATAATGCTGTTTGAAACGAAATGGATTTGAGTAAACGCAAAATTAAATTAAAATTGTGGCTTTCTTCATGGTCCGCCGCGGCCGCCTTGGAGGTCTCTCCATGGTCCGCCGCTTAAAAAACGCATTATATTATATTACTTACTTTTTTAGGAAAATCGTCAACAACTGTACAAATTACCCTTTCCTTAAGAAAGAACAATCTTTCCAGTTTCTGAAAAATTATTAAAAAATCGAGCTGCCTGATTCCTACACCCAACCCTTCAAATATTCTTCAATATTTGAAACAATTTTTCAAGTTTCTGTAAAATTATTAAAAAATGAAGCTGCATGGTTGAAATATTCCCCGAGATTGCATGATCGTAGCCTTAAAAATTGAATAAAAAGAAAAATTAATTTAACGCACGAGCAATCGCTCTGACGGCTGAATGAATTATTATTGAAACCCGAGCAAGCCTTCCTCTTTTATTACTCACCATTTTCCGCGTTCAGTTCCGCGGCGGTACTGTAAGAAACGGGTCTCCCAAAGTCACTGGCATCGCTCGGATGCAGTAATAATTGATGAGACGCCCTAGAGTGATGCCTCGATGTGGATGCACGATGCAGGTGAACACTATTTAGGACGGTATTACTGGAGGCACGGCTGAGAGCCTCCCTTTGACGCACAGCCTCTTTGTAGATCTTGCAGTACATCACGATCATCACGATACCAGGGATCCAAAATGATACTGATGAACTTATCACCGAGTACGGTCGATTCACCACGAACACGCACACCTGATTTCCATCACGTCACAGTCAATTTTGTCCGAAAATAAACAGGACAAACTATACAATAATTGACATCCTTATCACGTTGCCTGCCACAGCGAAAATAGGCATTTATTTTAGGACGAAGCTTATTAATTATTTTAACACTTTACTGGCGGGAGAGATTAATTTAAGATCGTATGCTCAGAGGGGGTTGTAGTTGTAGTACATACAAAATTTAGAACGCCGACTTTTTTGGGAGAAAAAATTGAAACAAATTTTCAATTTCGCTACGTTAATCGCTCTCAGTTTTTGCTTTTGAAAAAACGTAGTACTACGTCATCCGACAGCAAAGCGTTAAGAATAGAAGGAGTTAATTTTCAAATTTCGAATTTCAAACTTCCCATTTGCTATTTTCTTTTTTTATAATAATAAAAAAAGAAATAATTGAGAAAAATTAAAAAGACGTACCACTACGTTAATCGCTCTCAGTGTTTGCTGTTGGATAAACGTAGTACTACGTCATACGATAGCAAAGTGTTAAGAATGGAATTAGATCATTTTCAAATTTTATATTTCAAGCTTCCCATTTGCTATTTTCTATTTTTATAATAATAAAAAAAGAAATAATTGAGATAAAGTAAAAAGACGTACTGCTACGTCAACCGCTTTCACCTTTTACTTTTGAAAAGGCGTACCACTACGTTAATCGCTCTCAGTTTTTGCGTTTGGAAAAACGTAGTACTACGTCATACGACAGCAAAGTGTTAAGAATAGAAGTTAATTTTCAAATTTCGAATTTCAAGCTTCCCCTTTTCTATTTTTCTTTTCTTTAATTTGAGGTAGTGGTCATCAGTGACCCTTGTGGCATTCAAGGTGTTCAAATAAAATTCCTCTTCAAAAAATCAAAATAATAATATTTAAAGTGAAATTTTTAAATTAATTTAAGAATGTCAATAATTGATACAGTTATTTCTTCGAAAGAGCTGTTTTTGATTTAACTGGGTCAAGTTTGTTCTTTCTTTGTGTAAATTGAAACGAAAGTTTGATTACTTTTTTTCTATATTTTTCGTGGAATTTTGATGTGCCTTTAAGGAATATGAGGTGTCTGAATATCTGATTGATCATGAAATTAATTGCACTTTGTTCAGGCTGGTAAGAGTTGTTTGAACATTCTAATGAAATTTCCATGCGCTTTAATATCGAGGGAAAAATTTCGTCTCAACTTTGGATATGTGTTTCTGCTTACACATTAGTACTCTTCAGCGTTTAATTAAAGGTTTTAGTTGTACATGTTGCTTCTTTATACACATTTCACTATTTACGATTCTTTTAAAGAGAAATATCATTTCATGTGGATGGAATTTTTGGACTGGAAACAAGTACTTTTTTGCAGTTAGATATATTATTAAGATTTTCTTTGATTTTTTGCATTCTTCAGTTTTATATTTTTTTTCAAACTTTATTACCCCTAGGATTTTTAATTAAGCTAATTTAATTAGATGTATAATGTTTTGTAAATTTAAAAAACCCTTTTTTATAATATTAAACTTAAGCGAATGCTGAATCAATCTACAAAGTTTTCATTAAAATTTGACAGTTCAGTTTTACAAACAAAATGCGATGTTTAAAGAGATAATTCAGAACTTGGAAAATGAAAATGGAAAAATCTAAAATTACCAAACGAATGAAAAAGATTGGAAACAAAGAGGGTGAAAATAAAAGGTAGGCAATTGAAACTAAAAGTAGCCAGTGTTTGAAGGAGAACAAGTAAATTAAATGTAGAAAGGAGGAAGATGAGGGGGGTAAACCGCAAGTAAACGCAACAGATGAAGGGAGCAGAAGGCGTAGGTAATTGAAATATGGAAAACGAGAATAAAACCAGGTAAGATAATGGAGGAAAGCATGGAGGTTAAAAATAGATATTGAACAGAGCCAATTTGAAAATGAGAACATTTAAAGAGCGAGGGAACAGGTTATGAATTAAATGAAAAATAAAATGAAAGCAGGGTAATGATGGATACAAAGAGATTATAAGGAGGAATTCTGAAGATGATATCAAACGTAAAGAAATTTAATTGAAAGTTTAATAAAAAAGAATGTAGGGATTAACATTGTTAAGTGGAAATGTGACACGAGTTTCAGGTATAATGACATAGAAAAAAATAATAATAAAAATGTATGGAAAGAAACGAAGGAAACTGGAGTGAAATAATTGAAAAGGCAAAAGTAAAAGGATTTAAAATGTAACAATATTCTGGACGAAAATTAAAATGGAATCAAAAGATATTAATAACAGAAATAAAAACATGAGTAAAGAAATGAAAAACGAATAAATTATAAATGTTACATTGAAATTAAAAATATTAGCATAAGGTAATGTATACAGTTGTTAACCCTTATATAATGATTGACCCTTTCCCTAAAAAAGTTAGGAATATAATGTGTATAATGCGTTTCCGAATTCTCGGACGGCGGACCATGGAGGGAGCCAAAATTCTAAATGAATTTTGTACTCCATATTATTATCATTTTCTAAATTTTACATTGTTCTTTAAAAATTACTGTTCCAATACCTGAAACTTAAAGTTTAAAAATGATAGGTTTAAATTATAATTATCTTTAATTATACTTTATATAAGAAATGCATTATATTATACTTTTTAATTTATTAGAAAAAAATCAATCATCACATATCTGAAAAAAGGGCTTATCAAATGTTTAAAAGGAACCAAAATTGAATCCAACAGAAAATAAAATTTCAAGGTGCAAACGAAGAAACAAACGATCTACGAAGTAACAAATCGCGGCAGAAATCACGTACTAACAAGACAGAAATTACGAGTGGAAATTGGAAAAAAAGAAGGAAGCCGAACCGAGATGAAGAAAGATTCGTGCCACGGCCTTTCATTGTTCGAAACAGTCCGGAATAATGGCGGTGTTGAAGAAGCTCGCGAGGGAAACTCCTCAGCCTGGGAAAGTAATAAATTTACCGTCACGTTCCTTCGGCCGGTGCTTTCATTCCGCTTGCAATTTCACCGGCCGAAATTATAATATCGCCCGCTTCTCTGTGAATACACAAGGGCCGTCTGGAACGAAGTTATAAATGGTCGAAAACGCGGACGGAGAGTTATAAAACAACGAGGATATGACTTCCCGCGTCATAATAATGTTGAACAAGGTTGTTTGAAAACTGTGCTATTTGAACAAGAAACATCCTGCTATGAAACACCTCTAAGCGAAGATGTTCAACTTCTCCTCTGGATCTTGAGAAAACGCGCTCATATTTCAAGGAATCAGTTTCGTTCGCGTTGTTTCTTCTTGAGAAAGTTTCTTATTCGGATGCTTGCTTTTAACTCTCTTCCACGAAAATTATGTATGTATAATATTCAGCGCCTAATTAAGGGAAGGTCCTGAATTGTCAGACTCCAATTTTTATGAAACTTTGCAGCTTCCAAGAATAATCAAAAATAATACATACATATTTTTTTTAGTTGCAGTAATTCAATATTAAAGGATAAAATTCCTTACTGAATGAATCATTTCAAAGAATCATTATAAATATGATAATAATAAAAACTCCATAATTTGACCCCTTGAAAGCTAATTTGGAAACTGTTGGAAATTTTTTGTCAACTTTTGCATTTTCTTTTAATACATGTTAAAAATCATTCCAAGTTTTTTTTCTATTTCTAATAGTTACCTTGTTAGCTTTTAATGGGTCAAGTTTTGGAGGGTGATTTCACCCCTTAAAATTGAATTTCTTTAGCTTAAAAAAATACGTATGTATTATTTTGTACTATTTTTGTAACCTGCAAAGTTTCATCAAAATTTAAGACTTCTGCTTACTATGTTAAAAAATATTGAATGAAATTAGTTGTCTTTTTTCTTCACAATTAAATGTTAAAATTGTTTGAACATCAGAATTCATTGGATCACAATTATGTTTATGTACTCATAGGTGTTGTTTATGTACTTAAATCGGATAAAAATTACCATCGTGTTAATAAAAAAAAACAGTTGCAAACAGAATAGTAATTATTGACTTAGAAAAAAGTTAATGGCAAAGGTAAATATTAATTAATCAAGTATTCCTTGTCAAGGAAATTGCCTTAAAAAATCAATGAATATGCATATCGTAGCCACGGGACTGGTTCAGTGGTTTCCAACCTAATCACCATTATATTTTAAGCAAGTCAGAATGTTAATAATTCGTTCAATAATTCATAAACAAATAAGAATTCAGAACGTAGAAGTGATCATTTTTATACTCGCAATAAAGATGATTATAATAAACAAGAATACCTATTTGAATCCTTTTCTATATTAATTGGTACAATTTTTAATTAATAAACAATTTTTCTAAAATAACCAGTGCATGGTATCTTGAATAGCAGATGTTCAAACCCACCTTTTTTTTTTATTTTCACAATATTTCATTATTACTATTATTCATAATTTCAAATTTACAATAGAAATACTACTAATTAGTCAAAGAATTTCTAATAATAAGGATAATTGGTTCCACATATCAGGACCCCAGAGGCAGAGTGTATTAAGTCACACTTTTCAAATTTAAGAGGAGGGCAAATCAAAGATACAAAAGCCTTGTAATTTAGAAACCATTAGAGACATGTATCTAATTTTTGTAACACAAATAATTTATCGTTTTATTGTTTAAAAGTGAAATCGTGTACTGGAAATTGTTTCTTTTTGAAATAAATAATAAATTAGACTCGATACTGTCTGACTCTGAAGATGGACTTAATATTTCAGTGATTTAACATCAACATGTCTTGACTTAATACTATCTGCTTAATGTCATAAACTTAGAATAAAATAATTTAGAAAATAAACAAAATAAAATAATCCTTCATCAGGAAGAGTGCAAAATTTGCTACAAGAAACACGTAGAATGTTATTTTTCCAAAAAAGTAGACTTAATACACTCTAACTCTGGGATCCAAATATTAAGCACTTGAGAAAATAATTTAATTCCCATTTTAATAAATTATATTCATCACGTATCCCTATCTAAGAATGATATCCTATTACGATCTAAATTCTCTACTTTATTATTCCGTTGGTTTATTACCAGCTATTTTTACATCTCCTATCCGTGTATTTCTCTGCTGTCCTTCACGGAGAGATTCTGAGGATAGAAAGAACGGATTTGCACCTGGGACGGTGCACCGGAGGGACCATCTCAAGGATGCTCTTTGAATGAATGTTGAAGTAGACGTTTCTGGGGCGTGGTAATCTTGATAGCAATTTGTTAATTGAAAATCAGATAACTTCCAGTGAACGTTTTTATTTCCAACCCATTTTTAATAAAGAAACTTTATTACGATTATATCAAGGGTAGTAAAACCGAAGAAACTTTTGCGATAATTCAAAAGGTAAGCAAAACAATGAATATTCATCTTGAACATTTCGTGTTTTATTTTATTTTATTCTTTTTAAACCGACCAAAAAGTTATTTCCCATTGGAGAAGTAAACGAATTCGAAATTGCTGTGTCTGTTGCGCACTGTTAATCTTTTCGAGATAAACGACCATTAAACGACGTTCAATTTTCTCCTAGCGTTTAATAGAATATTTTAGCGGATATTTACACTTCAATCGTGCAAGACAGAATTTCAATCCGAGGATCGAATGATGAACGGAATGGAAGGAAACGACGGGCCGTAAGACGAACCAACGTTCGAAATTTGCATACAGATGATTTATTATCACTAGATTGCCGGGCAAATAGATCCGTCAAAATAGGTATAGCACATTATAAATTATTTTTGGAACTAAGGAGTGGGAGAGGAACGAATTAGTATTTATATACATTTCATAATTCTATTAAAAATCAACATTGTGTTATAAACGAAAACTAGAAATTGATTGACCCGATAATTAAATGGCATATGTTAAATGAAATCAACAGAAGTAACAGCAGCCCGTACAAAGTGTCAGAAAAGTAATTATGAATTTCCTATCTGCTCTCCTCAGGCACATCAAATTGAAGAAAATTTAATTTATTTTTATTTTATTTTGTAATATTCAGTAGACTATTTTTGATTTATAAAATTTTCTGCGTTAAATAAGAATTTTCTTGGAACAGCACCCAACATATTTTGGAGTATTTTTGAATTAATGGCAAAAAGTAAACGTCTGGTGTAAAATGTAATTACGGTACGTGATAGAGCAGATATTCTTCCCGCGAGTATTCATGGAAAGGTGCAAAACAAATTCTACTTTAATCCAGAAAATAAAATGGTTCTGCGAGAGACGTCGTGTCTCTCGCAGTGATTCTCAACGCCAGCGACCACTTGACGCCCAAGATAATTATGTTAGCCTTTAAATAGAATCTGTTCTTCACATTTTCGCAAGTTTTCCATAGGAAAGAAGTCTGCTTTATCGCACGAAGAAATTAGATTTCGTTGCAGCCAAATTATAACCAACTCCCGGACGTTTTATATTAAAAATGTTAATGAAAGATTTATGCAGTCGTTTGTATAAAATTTCAAACTGCAAATTGATATCCTCTTCTGTAAAACGAAATAATAATATATTGCCCAGTTTGTTTCAAAAACAGCCCTTAAACCTTTCCAGTCCAAGAGTTGCCATATGAGAAAATTCCTTTGAGAAATATTAAAAATCTGAACATATCTGAAAATCGAAACAGATTTTTCACGTTGCATTATACAAAAAAAATGAAAAAATAGGGTTTGATATTTATACGGTTTATAGCATTTATTGAGTGGAATAAAAAATTTCTAATTAACGTAAGTTCTAAAATTAACCCTTTCTCTGTGAAATCAACTTTTATTACTTAGTAAGCACTAATGGTTACAAGGATTATTTATTATTACTGTTCCATATAAAAAAAATTAAATAAAAGTTGCTAAATAACAAACGTTAATTTTACAGAGAAAAGGTAAAACCAACTTTTATTATTCAGTAAGCACTAATAACTGCAAGGATTATTTATTATTACTCTTCCATATGATAACACTGAAATAAAATAAGTTTAAAAAATCATAACATTAAATAAAAATTACTAAACAACAAAAGTTGATTTTAAGACCTATGCTAATTAGACAATTTTTAATTCCACTTACAATGTGTACTATAAACTCTATAAATCTCAGATACTATTTTGTATCATCCTCTATGTATATCTATACCTGTCAAACCGAATAATTAACAAAAGAAAATTTCTTTCACCAATTAATAATAACTTGACTCTGAAGGAAAGGTCTTGTCAATTGATCTCCATCTCTACCTGAGGATTCGTTCTAAGAAACTCCAGATGTTCATCGGTGGTGTACCATCCCATGAAGATGGGTATGAAGCTGATGAGAGCGGGCAGTAACCAAGCACTGCCCAGCATGCAGGTGACCGTGATTCTCCTCATGATGGCCGGGTACTCCAAGGGCCTCACGATGGCGTAGTACCTGTCCACGCTGATGCAGCAGAGGTGCAAGATGGAGGCAGTGGAGAAATAAACGTCCAACGAGCTCCAGACGTCGCACATGATCCTACCGAACACCCAATGGCCTGTGAGCTCGACGGAAGCGTTGAAAGTCATCGCGCAGACGGCTACCAGGAAGTCAGCCGCCGCCAAGCTGACAACGTAACGATTGGTAGGGACACGAAGCTTCCTGTGCCTTCTGACACTGGCTATCACCAAGGCATTGCCTATCAATGCGGTCACGATGATGCTGATCATCACTATCCCTTTGACTACCGTCCAGATCACGTGCGATGGCTGGTGAGAATCGTCGGACACGGTGACCGCTTGCAAAGTACTCCGTACGGTCGAGTTGAGCGACTCTGAGAGACGATCGATACCGGAAGTCGTGCTAATCCTGCCTATCGATCGGTCCACGTCCTCTTCCGATGGCTCACTGACTTCCATTCCAGAACACGCGGGATCCGGGCATGTTAGACGCCGGAAAACCGTTCAGGGTATAGTCTGTCGGTCACGAAACGACGCTTTGAAGTTCCTCAGCCTCTCGGAGAAGGTGCACCGTTCACCGGTTCGGTTATACAACATCGCGATAGGATTTGCTTTCAACGAGGATAGGTAATTTTCACACCTGTCTAACTTGCATCGCTCTGTTCCCGGTTAGAGGTTCGTTCAACAGAGGATTGTTTGATGTTCGACGCTGCCTTTTCGTGTGTCGGCGCGGTGTTTATCTCTTTGACTGAACCTAGATAAGGTGCATCTAATTAACTATAGAAATTGCAGAGGTTGCTTTCTTTAATTACTAATTGATGTAAGAACATCTCAAAGAGAAGTTGCTTTAATTATTATTAAAATTTCAAGACTAATTTTTGCTTCTTTTATTTATCCCTTTGACTGAACCTAGATAAGGTGACTCTAATTAACAATAGAAATTGCTAAGGTTACTTTTTTTAATTACTAATTGATGTAAGAACATCTCAAATAAAAGTTGCTTTATTTATTATTAAAATTTCAAGACTAATTTTTTGCTTCTTTTATTAATACATGTTGGTTTTTATTACAGTTCAGCATGATAGAGAAGACAATGGAAAATTAAAATAGAAGAAAAATTTCCCCAGTATAGAAACTTTAGTAGAAGCAAGTGTGGCATTGGAAGTGCTGCAATGGTCTTTACAAGAATGCAGAATTGAATATCACATAGAAATTTAGAATGGTTTTAATACTTAATTGATATTTTGATATTATTTATTAATATAACCGAAATAGGGTAAAATGGCAGAAGTAAGATGATGAAATTGCCATCTTTCCACGATAATTGTTTTGCTTTACAATTAATGCACTTCAGAATTACCAGAATTATTACAAAACCGTGAAATTATATTAAAAACTCAAATAGTCGATATGTGTTCAGGATATGGTGAATGATATACAGATTCTTCTTCAGGGGTCTGCATAAAGTGTTACAAGTGCCAAAAATGGTAGTATGAATCTTGCACCCCCGAGATTGTGCGAGATTGTATTTGCTAAACCGACATAATTAATCCGCCCCAGCACGATCGAAAAAGATGGCGGAAACACTAACGTAAGTAAGAAATATAATATAATGCGTTTTTTAGCCCTCGGCGCGGCGGACCATGGAGAGAGCCTCAATTCTAATTCAATTCTATGCCTCATTTAATTTTAATTTTCTAAATTTAACACTATTCCTTTAAAAATGATACATTTTGCTATTTTTTTTATTGTATAAGAAAGAAAACTGTTATCTATCTTACCCCACCCTCCCCTAATTATAATATTGAGAATGTTGCACAAAATCTCTTGAAATTAATGAAAGATACCTTTTTTTATAATAATTTATGTTCAAAAAGAATAAATCACTGATCTTTATCCTATCCTAATATAAGGTCAAACTAAACAATCTGTTCCTGAAACATTTTTTTGCACCCCTAAAGAATATGTTTCAAACATACAGGTCAGATAAAACGCGACGTGTTATCAATTTTTATTCCGCCCCCAACAGTTTCTAACCGATTAAAGGGAAGAAATATGTAGCTCGTAAAACTTCAGCCATCGTAGATTAACCAAGCTTCCCGACCATTGCTCGTGAAACTGATACGACGTGTTTCGTGCAAACAGATCGCTTAACCAGACACTTCGTTCTCTTGAAAACTGCGCATTATCAAAATTAATCGCTCTTAACTGGCTGAGAACCGTGTTGCAACGTTTCTAAACCACTTTGCAACTTTTCAACCTGCTTCTCTCGAACGAGCCATCGTCCTGTTAAGAATAAAATGAAAACGAGAACTCTTCAAGGTTGTGCATTGATCCCCTTTTAACAGGCAGAAAACGAGTTTCAAGATTTCTGAATTGGATTACAACTTTGAATCCCGCATCGTAATTTTTCAACGAGAAACTTTACAACAGCTATCATCGTTTCGTTGTAAGATAATTCCGTATCGAAGAACTCTTCAGGGCTGTATATTAATCGCTTTGTATTTCAAGATTTCTAAAACGGATTGCAACTTTTAATTCCACCTTGATCCTCGAGGGGAAAACTTTCCAGCCGTTGTCACGTCCCTTTGTTCAAAGATAATTTCATGTCAAAGGACTCTTGAATACTCCGCGTAAATGTTCGTCTTCCTTAGAAGAACCGAGCACGCTTTAACATTAAAGCAAACACACGTTGGGGCAATAGACGAGACAAGTCGTACGCATATTTATCTTGCCCGAAGAATGTCTTCCTTTCAGGTATTCGAAGTAAAGAGCAAACAATGGGGCAGGTAGACTCGTGAAATTAGCAGGAGGAAAGAAAATGGAGTGGGGTCTGAATAATTTCCTTCTCGTTGGAGCTGTTGGATGACCAACACCACTAGTCATAGCGCATACACCATAGATTCATCGTCGTTATATTTTTTATGAAGATGCCTAACTGAAGGTTGTAAGATTTTTGGTAAAAGTAGCTAATTCAGGCTTGCAAGATTGTTGGTAAAGATACCTAATTGAAATTTGCAAGATTCTTGGTGGAGGTACCTAACTGAAATTTGCAAGATTTTTGGTAAAGGTACCTTACTGAAATTTGCAAGATTCTTGATAAAGGTACCTAACTGAAGGTTGTAAGATTTTTGGTAAAAGTAGCTAATTGAGGCTTGGAAGATTGTTGGTAAAGATACCTAACTGAAATTTGCAAGATTCTTGATAAAGGTACCTAACTGAAGGTTGTAAGATTTTTGGTAAAAGTAGCTAATTGAGGCTTGCAAGATTGTTGGTAACAATACCTAACTGAAATTTGCAAGATTTTTGGTAAAGGTGCCTAACTGAAATTTGCAAAATTCTTGATAGAGGTACCTAACTGAAATTTGCAAGATTTTTGGTACAGCCAAACATCCTAATCATGATTCCTAATCCTTACTCATCCTTCTTTAGTCACACTGTTTCTTGACCATCGTCCACTACCCATCTCCATCAATAGAATATAAAAGCCAGGAAGATTTTAGAACAACCAGATCTCAGTACCTACTAGTCGAATGCATAACTAATAAAGTTTCTAAGATTGTTCTTAACGTGTTGTCAATTTCCTTGGAATCCAACAGAGCATTTAATGACTTAAGAACTGGGAAATCATTATTTTATTCTTTGTATCTGAATTAAAAGATGAGTTGTACTACTAGGTAATCAATTTTCTGGTTTAGTTATTCAGAGAACCCAATCTCTAATCACGAACATCGTAACTGGGAATAATTCCAGAATTCTAGAGGTGTTTGATGCATTCAGAACTGCATCGTCCTAAATCACCTGCGATTGGACATAAAGGACACCCTTCCATCCCTCCTGTGTGAACAACTTCATACTCTGGCTCTCTAGGTAGCAGAGGTACAATTGGATCAGAATGAAAGTCAGTCCAGGGCAAATAGAGACACAGATTGTTATGCAACTGTGGTGAGGGATTTAGTTTTAGCCTTGGCTGATGTTTGCAAAAGATTGTTGATCTTCAGTTAGTTATCTCCACCAGGAACTTCAGTTTGGTACCTTTGCCAAGAATTTTACAAATTTCAGTTAGGTACCTTTACCAAGAATTTTGCAAATTTCAGTTAGGTACCTTTTGGAAGAATTTTGCAAACTTCAGTTATCTACCTTGACCAAGAATTTTAGACCCTTCAGTTAGCTTATCTTCACTAAAAATCTTGCAAACTTCAGTTAGCTACTTTTATGAAGAATCTTGCAGTCTTCAGTTAGCTATATTCAACCAGGAATCTTGCAAATTCCAGTTAGGTATCTTTACCAAAAATCTTACAAATTTCAGTTAGATACCTTTATCAAAAATTTAGCAAATTTCAGTTAGGTATCTTTACCAACAATCTTGCAAGCCTCAATTAGCTACCTTTACCAATAGTCTTACAACCTTCAGTTATGTATCTTTATCAAAAATCTTGCAATCTTCAGTTAGCTAACTCCACCAAGAATTTTGCAATCTTCAGTTAGCTATCTTCAACTATATCCTCTTCTTACCTACCTTCACTAACATTGTTTCTACTCCTACTCAGGCTATTATCTTAAAAAGCTTTTTAACTCTTTTAGTTACGTTTATCACGAGTCTCTCAAATTGATAAATAACTGATAATCTAATATTCTATATTCCATGCGAATACTAATAGATTTTCATGCGATAAGGCTACAGCTGTTTAGAGAAGGCGTTCTAATCTCGACTAATATCTCTAGAGACATGGATAATAAGCTTTCGGAAACGAGTGTCGCGTTTCATTGGGCCGGCTTCATTCATACTCCGGTGAAAAGCAATTTAACACGGAGGGATTCTGGTTTATCGTTAGTATGTTAATATTATGAACGAAACTTCATAAATAGCTGGGAAACTTTGGTTGAAACGATGGGTGTCTGTTTCACATGGTAATGCTTGCATGGGTCTGGGAACTTTGTTGCGGATGATGTTGCATCGCACCACTTTTGTTTCAGACTAATATATTAGCAAATTCATCCTTTGTTCTAGTATTCTAACTTAGGGGCACTATTTCATCATATCGCCTAAAATATGGATGATTTCTTGGAATTTTTTCTTTAAACATAATATCATATTGTAAAAAGCTTTTTATTTGTATTTTATACAAATATGGTAACGTATACAGTTACCAAGCCCTTTTCCTTAAAAAATAGAAAATATAATACAATGCATTTCTTGTCTAATTAATTATGATTTTATTCCGAATAAAATTTTATTATTTAACCCTCGAACAGTGACGCCTGGGTCAATCGTAACCCAAACAAGGATATCAATCTAAAATTAAATGTATAATTTTTAAATAAAAAAATTTCAAGTATTAGAAACTAATATGAAGTATCGAATTAAATTATAATTGTGGCTCTCTCCATGGTCCGCCGTCCGAGGATTAAAAAACGCATTTTGTTATATTTCTTACCTTTTTAGGGAAACCGCGTTTAAGGTTTTGTTTTGCATTCTCAAAGCAAGTTCTAATGAAGTTCTAATTTTCCTTTTAATGAGAGGGTCCCCTTAATTAAGTCACTCCACTTCTTTCTATACTTTACGTTATTGTTCTGATGACCCGTGTTTCTAGGATTACACAGAATGAAAATTGATATTGTTCAAGAAATGCGGGATGTTTCAAGGTTTCCCTATTTTTCGCGACGTCCAAGACGCTTCGCTTCGTGTCAGGGTCATTATCGGCCGTTTCCTCTCGATCTATCGCCGGCACATCCGCCGGCTGATCGACGCGTGAACGTTATTACAGCAAGTCCAGCTGAGCCAAGGTCTAGATCGCTTCGGCGTGACAGATACCGAGTGAGAAACACGCGGTTTACTATTGAGAGGCGAAGCTTCAATGGACGTAATTAATGGCACCCGAAACGCCGTAGTTCCGGCGGAAACGCGAATAGGCACACGGTCGACGCGGATACTCGGACTGACTCGATTTCCTGCGTGGACGCGATCGATGATGGGCAACAGTAACAGAATAATTTTTCTTAAATTCGTTTTTTATTCTTGCAGAATATTAACATTCTACAGGATTAAAAATAATTATTTTGAATTTATTTATTTTTGAAGATTTCACGGCACGGTGTTATTTATTTTTATTTGGACATTGTCTCGCGACTCGTTCAATTAACTTATTAGTCCGTTCTAACTTTATACTCGGTTTCTGGAAAGATACCAGACGCTTTATTAAGCCGGATTATTTCAGAACACTAATTTAATTGGAATTAATGTTACTTTAACAAGTACAATAATTACTTTGTTGAGGGACAAAAATGACTGCAAACGTTAGTCAGAAACTCGGTATACTGTTTCTCTTGAAATATATTAAAATATAATGAATATATATCAATGCAAAATTTATAATAAATGGGAGCACGAATCATGTACAATTAATTTTGTCTGTCCGATATGCCATTAAATAATTCATTATTTATTCGAGCTTTGCAGTTTTATTATTGATTAATGTTACATGCATTCATTAACTGTAATTAATATAGGAATTGTATTTTATTTCTGAGTTATTTTTATTCTTCAATTTGAAGATTATTTTTATTTCTTAAATAATGTTACTCTAATGTAAATTATGTTATATACAGTACCATTTAAAAGTTTGGAAACAGTTGAACAGAATCTTTAAAGAATAAGTTAGAAATTTTGTATTCTAATTAACTCATACTATTCTCTCAATTAACTATTCATATTATTCTATACTGTTCACAATAAGTGAGTAATACAAAACAAAATTTTTTTCATAAATGATCATTTCCAATACAATAACAAATGATTACTTTATTAATAAAAAAATATGACTGTTATTCATAAGAAAATATTAATATTCTCTTTCATTACACTATCCCATTCATAAATACCAATATCCCAATCAATACACCCAATTTATAAAAAGGACAAAATACATATTTTTAAAAAGCGAAAAATGTAACCCTTCTAATAACGTCAATTAGAAATAAAATGATCTATTTTTAAAATATCTTATTCAAAACAAAAATTTCCCTTTCATCCTACCTCTCCCTATTTCAAAGATAAAATCATGGATTATAATAAGAAAAACATAATAACTTAATACCAATTAATTATATATCGCATCAGTAGCAGTATGGATAAATGAATACCAATAAGTATTGATTTTCAACGATTCTAAGAAGATTAAATCGCAACGGTATCAAGAAAGCAGCGCTATCTTAGCTTAAGAGCCAATTGAAACGTCAGAAACGATTTGCTTAAACGTGTTCGTGGTTCAAGCAGAACAAATTACGATGTCGTAACTGTCGTCTCGAATATCAAGATTCGCGTGGTGGATACTCGCGAGGCTCGTTAAAATAGAAGCGGAAAACGATCGCAAGGTACGAGCGTTGAACCTTCAAAGCGTCGAGGCGGAGCTCGGCCGGAAGCCTTTAAATTATCCCCGCGATCGTGAATATAGAACGAAAGGTGCAAAATGATGGAGAAATCGTTTGATGGGACATCTTGAGCGTAACGAGCTGGTCGCTTGATGAAACGTTAATAATAACTATGCTTCGGGTAACGATCCTTATGTTTCTTCAGCTTGCTACGACATGGGACTTGCATTCGAAAATACCGCGGCGGCTTGTTATTAGTGGAACGAAAGTGGATCAAATTTGTTGGCAATCGCGAAATATTATTTTTAAAAACGAAGGTTTCTACGCTCGGACAAGCTGGTTTATTCAAGAAAGTTCAATTCAATTTTTAGAGCTATGAATAACATTGTTCATACTCACATATTTTTAGATTTGTTTGAATAATTATTGACCTATATTATTTTATTATTTATTAATATTTCATTTGTAAATAATCAGACACGAAATTATTATTTGTAATTTTTAAGTACTTCATTTAGATACATTATATCTGATATTAAAAATATAATAATCCTTTTCTGTCTAAAAACCATGCTCATATTACAATTACAACTATTTTTTAATTGCAAAAAATGAAACATTGTAACTCAACATTTCCTGACTTTTGATCTCAAAAACATTATATTTTTAATTACAAAAAATATGAAGCATTAAAAAATTTATGCACTGTAGGATTTCGAAAATGAAAATAGTATGAAATACAAAATTAAATTAAAATTAAGGCTTTCTCCATGGTCCGCCATCCGAGGGGTAAAAAACATTGTTATTCATATCAGGTGTCGATGTATTCTTATTTTTAATATTTTTCAAAGAGATTTTTATGTTTTAAATTTGAATCTTTTTTAATAAAATAATATCAGAAAGCTTGCATACTAAAATTCATTTATTTCTGTTTGAAATTTAAATATAGAAACAGTTAGCTTATATTTGAAAAGATTCATTAAAGTATTATATCTCCGTTAATAGACTTTTTGATGTCACTGGTTACTCACTGAAAGCCGATTAAAATGCTTTTCTAAAGCTTCAAAGCTTTCCGAGATTACAAAGGCCTTAAAAATTTCAGACTTCTCAGTGGCTCCATCAAATTCAGAGGCAGTATAAAAAATTTCGTGCGATCCCCAACGCTTTAAACCCGAATCCCTAGAGCTCGATTCGAAATAGACCTTGTCCACTTTTATCTGTTCACGTCAAACCCTATCAATTATAACTACGTTTCATGGTGGTACCTGCATGACCAATTATCCAATGACGGAGAAACGAAAAAACGAAAGATCATAAATCGTGGCTTTATGTCAAGAAGACACGTTACGTGATCTTGATGCAGATCTCGTTGAAATGGAATGAAAATTACATAAAATCGTTTGTATTTCGAAGTGCAGAAATCATGCAATAGAAATGGAATAATTACAAAAAGGGAAACGAAGGGGTTAAAGAGAATACTCTATAACACAGCGCTGGATTAAGGGATTATATACCTTTGATAAAGGGAAAATTATGTATTCTGTTAGAACATTTTCCCAAATTTTCATTTAAGAATTCGTGAAACTATCGGATTTATAAGCTTCAAACGGAATGAAAGTCTATTGAAACTTTAAAAGCGTTTTACTCGAAATGCAGTTTTCAAAATCGCTACCAGAAATATTTAAAAGGTTACTGAACCAATTTGTATTAAACTTTGTAGTAATATTCTTTAGACTAAAATTTAGTACCTGACAAAATGAATTTTTAATTCGTCCATTTTTTCTCTTTTTATTTACAAAAGAAGTTGAAAATTTATGTCTGAAATTACAAGTTTAGATTCACACAGCTGCCATTTTGTAAAATATTGATATTTTCAAAATCAGCTTCGACAAGTATTGAAATTAAAAGAACTTATTTCAAATAAAAGATCATGAAGATATATCTGATACCGCAGATGGTGTTTCAATAAAACGGGTTAGAATTAAATGGCAACCATTTTATTCTGTTGATAGGTATAAAAGTTCAAATTTTCAAAAATTATTAAGGAAATTATATATAATAAGATGTATATACTGAATTTTTAATAAACCATAATTCTGCATCTATAAACAAATTTTTTAATTTTTCTTCTTATTTAACACCCCATAACCCTTGGATAGCGGACCACGGAGAGAGCCTCAATGTTAATGTAATTTTGTATTTCATACCTTCATTTTCTAAGTTTTACTCTGTTCCCTTAAAAATGATTGCGCCTTATATATGATACTCATTTGCTTAAAAATTTGTTATTATTTACAAAATTATTTGCAGACAAATTTCTTCTCTATAGCCTCATGGCTGAAAAATTTTAATCGCTCCTGCTATAATATAAATTTCCATTTCAAAATGACATAAATCGGCAAAGGTCAACTATCGACGAATATCTTAATAATTCAGCGAATGTATTCAATTTTCGGTAAAGACCAGTTTTATTCGCCGTATCACGCAAGAACTCGTACAACGGGAGAATAAACAACGCGTTCAGATCGAAAGGTTAGCATAAGACCTTCGTGAGAGGAGAACACGCAGAGAGAGGGGAACGGGGTATTGGGAAGAAAATAATGTCGACAATAGAGCAAGTTCAAGAGGGCTGGATTTACATACTGCAATATTCATAGAGACCGCTCGGACGCCACAGTTGCCGGACGTTTGCGTATGCAAATCGGTGCACACCTAGGAGACGATGGATTGAAAGCGTTAGGTTGTCGTGGTGCACGACGTTCAAGACCGTTTCATTCGATTTAACACGTTCCATAGCACAGTTCATTTGGAAAGTCATCCTCCGGAGACCGCGTCACCATAGACCGATTTGTTTATCTCTTATTGTCACGGTACTTCCGGCATTCGCCACCAGAGGGACGTTCGCATTATACTCTCTCACAAGTGGTCACTCAATTATCCGTCCACGTGTACAGTCGCGATCAAATTAAGCTTCCTTAGGGAGAATGACGAAGTTGCGATTCGTCGTCCTTTCCCTTAGGCGGTCCCGAGGAGACTGACGGTGGAGGGGAGACGGTCCCGTACGCGCGGGTCTGTCTCCCCCCACCACTTGCGTACGAGCATTTACGCGCGAGAATTTGAATGGATATTTATGATATTCATATTTCTCAGTTATATACTAAATTTTATAATATTTAATAATTCGAAATTATATTAGTTTGTATCTAAATTACTTTTAATATTAATATTGTTGAAATGAAGATTTTGAAAATTTGAAATCTTGAGATACCTACATGATCTCTCAAGTGAAAAATGAAACAACTATTATTAATTATTATAATATTATTAGTGTAATAATTCATTTTAGAAAATTAAAATTTGGAGCTTCGTTAGAATATGGAACTAATAATTTTAATAACTTAAAACAAGCAATTTGCAATTTTGCACTATGCATAAATTTAATGTGTTAAATTATTTAGTGATTATTGCATTGTTTATACGCCCGTTAAGTCGCAGTAGCATATTTTCTGATGCTTCAAACGCCAGTTTCTTCAGTGACTCAGATTATTTGACTAATTGACCAGTCATTGTGTTAAGAAACACATGTACTTGAACTGCCTCGTTGAAGACATTGTCGACAAGTTTTTTCTTCGCGTCGATTTAATTATTTAGCATGTGACATATCTTTAATAAAATATCCTGAAAAATATTCCAATTGTTCGAAACGATTACAGTGTAATCGAACGGTATAATTCATCAATCACCTAACGACGTATATTCTCAGATGCTGTAAACAATCGAAGCATCATTGCAAGAGTCACAATTACGTAACCATAAGAATGTACACCTTAAAGAATGAACTCATCCTTCCGCAAATGATGATTAATTGATTCTTAAGTAAACCGGAGAAATATTTTAATAACACGGTTTATGTCATTCTTGAGCAAAAAGAAACGTTTCCTGGAAACAACTGAAGGCCATTGTTAATTCCTCGTTCAAACAAGTACTAATTACCTTAAATCTCAAACGTTCTAATTACTTCTGAAATTTCAACAACACTATTTTGCTTCCAAGATTAACAATTCGAGATACAAACGTACGGAAACGATTTTAAACAAAGGCGTGGAGAAGTTGGGCGACGACCGGATTTATTCAGAATTTATTCTGAAACCATTAACAGCATCCTGCCAGCAATAAAGCAACGACTTTTACAAACGATTCGATCCTCGATAACAACATCGGAAACGGTTTTCAAGGCGATCGTTTTAATGAAACGCACAATGGAATCAACGGAAAGAGGACTGTCAATAAAGAGAGGTTAACCATCGAATGTCTCGGATCTATTTTATCGATGGATCTCTTACGTACGCGTGCCAACTCCTGTCATTCCGTCGATGAGTTACGTACTCGTCCTTGTATACGATCAGACGACGAACTTGCAAAAAAAAACAGGCAATGGTTTGCGTAATCATTGAACGTGGTACGTGTTTTACTCTATGAGATACACGAGGAAAATGATTGTTGACAAGCGTCCAACAGATCTGGGTGAATGGTGCTGTGTACAGAGGTGTAGAAGTAAATGATGATGGACTTGTAATGTTTTGGAAGTACACAGTTGAAATTTTGTGAAGATTTTGAGAGAATCTTTGGATAAATTTTTTGAGGTATTTCAAGTTTGTGATTCTTAAAATGGTGTAAATAGGTAGAGGGCAGGGTAGAGGGTGGATCTTCCTTTGTGGACTGATCTCTATCATAATTTTAAAATTCTGAGCTTCTAAGGTTTCAAAATACTTAGGATCCAAAATTCTAAAGTTCCAAATTTCTAAGGCTCTAAAATTGTAAGGTTTCAAAGTTTTAAGATTCTAAAATTTGGAAGTTTCAAAATTGTAAGGTTTCCAAATTCTAAGTCTACAAAATTCTAATGTTCTAAAACTCTAAAGTTTCAAAATTGTAAGTCTCCAAAATTCTAAGGTTTCTAAATTCTAAGTCTACAAAATTCTAATGTTCTAAAACTCTAAAGTTTCAAAATTCTAAGTCTCCAAAATTTTATATTTCCAAATTTCATTGGTTCCAAACTTATAAAATTCTAAAATTTGAAAGCTCCAAAATTCTAAAATTCCAGAATCCTAAAATTTTTAAATCTTAAAATCCTAAGATTCCAAAATTCTAGAATTCTAAAATTCTGTAGATCTGTCCTACTCTACAAGAAAATCGTAGTTACACCAATGTCCTTAACCCTTTCATTATAATCACCCCTGGTATAAATATTATCCAATTTATTTAATATCATAAATAATATTCATTCCTAGACCAAAAATAGCAATATTAAAACAGGATAAAAAGTTACCTGAACTTCTTAACGTTTGTTGTTTAAAAATACAATAATTTTTGTTATTACATTTGCAAATTAAACACATATTGAAACAAATACCCTTTTACATAACGCGAGGAATGAAATCCGTTTCTCACGAGAGTACGTAAAACCTTGAAGAATTCTCGTTTAAGGAAAAATGAAGTTTCCTTATGAACTCCACAGAACTCAGTTGCTTTTAGCAAGCAACAAATAAAGGCACTTGGGTTTAAAGACGCTGTTGGAATTCTTAAAATTTGAATAAAGACGCGCAGAAAAGCTGAGGTAAACTAAGTAGACAAAATGCGTAGAGAATTTTAAGATGACTTATTTAAAAAATGGTTCTTTTCCTTATCCCTTCCCATAATGCAATAATAAAGAATAAAAAATGAAATGGTGTTTATTTCGCATGAAAAAGAGAGACCGTGTTTTCAGGATATTATTAAACTGCCTCTATAAAAAGATACTTCAGTGTATTTCAAGAAACTGGAAGAATCCTTATCTTTCCATTCAGAAGATGAATTTTTCAATTCTTTGAAATTTAATTAAAACGTTTTTATTCCTGCCGCAAGAAGCTGAACAACCGACACCTGCTCTCATTATAGTACAAGATTTCATTGCACATTATTTCTGACCTTTATTACGCTCAGTAATGAATATCGTTTTTGCTGAAACTTCAACAAAATAATTACAAGGTATCCTGTTATGTGTACTCGACGGTGATTTCTTTTTTCTAACGAAATGAAATAATATTTATTACGCTTGCGTATGTAAAATCAGACAGGAGATACTGATTTTTTTTATAAATCACATAACTGTTGCGTCTTCAAAAGAATTTCAAAGAATAACTCTTTCGTTCTTTATTTACGATGTATCTGTCAGGTGTTTCTTTTATTTACTATGGTTGCACGTTGTTCACGTTTTGAACATTCTCTGAATAAATGGGCCATTTCCCTGGTAACTGTTTAATAAATAAACAAATAATACCAGCGGGGTTACGAAGCGGTTTGTAACAAAGAAAATTTCCATATTCATGGAAATGGAATGCTTCTCTAAATCCTCTGGACTCGTTTCGAAATCCACTGCATCGTGTTGCAAAATCCTCGTAGCAGAGCGTGGCGAAGCGTTTAGCTACGCGTTTCGCAGCTGAAAACTCGAGTCGAAGTTCAATTCGAGCATTCAGCTCGATCGTTTCCAGTTGTTTGAGGAGGTAACTGCATCGTGCATGAATTTTTCCACGCATCGTACGACAAACGACCGCTTTTATTTCTCGTTCGAGCCAGAGAAACTTCTGCCAGCTTTATACCTTGGCATCGTTTCCCACACACCAAGATCGCACGGTTTTGCGAGCAACCTTCCCGATGAATCGCGCGAACCGACCTGTAAAGTAAGTTATTGTTTCCTGGACGATGGAGAGAAGTCTCCGGCGATTCACTCCGAATCGTGGTTGCGAGTTTACGAACCGCGAATGGGTCAAGATCGTCTGTTGTCTGCGGATGAATTGGCTGGTCGATACCAGAGATTTTTTTCTTTTTTTCAAGAAGTATGGGTGGAATGTATTATATGATATAATAAATAAAATGGTAGGGTTGTTGATGATACAGTTGTTGATTCCTGTACAATAATTGGCCCATTTTGAAAAAAAATAAAAAATGCAATATAATGTGTTTTGTAAATTTCGAACGGCGGACCATGGAGAGACCCCAAAGAAAACCGCGGCGGACCATGGAGAGGCCCCAAAAAATCGCGACGGACCACGGAGAGGCCCCAAAAAATCGCGACGGACCATGGAGAGGCTCCAAAGAAAACCGCGGCGGACCATGGAGAGGCCCCAAAGAAAACCGCGGCGGACCATGGAGAGGCACCAAAAAATCGCGACGGACCATGGAGAGGCCCCAAAAAAAGCCGCGGCGGACCATGGAGAGACCCCCAAAACAGCCGCGGCGGACCATGGAGAGAGCCACAATTCTAATTTAATTCTTTACCTCATTATTATTTTTATTTTCTAAATTTTACACTATCCCTTTAAAAATTATTCTTGCAGTATAGGAAATCATTTTATTTAATAATTGTACATTTAACTTCAGGTAATTGTCATTGTAAAATATAATTATCTTTCGTATCCCAAATACTTTTCTTAATAAAATTGTAGTTTATTAAGTATGAAACGCATTATATTATATTTTCAACTTTTTTAGGAAAAGAGTTAATCATTAATACAGGGGTCGATAGCTGTACATGTTCCTCTGTATGTTAAAATGGAAAGTACTTAGAAAAGTCACGAATGGTCTGAAGCGTTTTTAAGATTCTTATCGCCTCGTCCACTTTTCATAAATTTTTTATCAAGAGACCTTGATTTTCAGACTAGATATTATTCATTCTGTATTTTTTTGGAAGTCTAAATTGTTCTTCGCATTTCATTTGAGTGTAATTTATATGAATCTACGCAAAAATAATTCCCTAATTATTTCTGAGTCGTCAACTTACAATAATTTGAGTTGTTCTTACACCATATTAAACCAAGTACCATAAACTGTTAAAAGAAGAAATGCAAACCTATTTTGAGCAAATTTTCTTCACAAGTCTCTACATAAAAAAGCCTCGTTAACTCTTTCAAACTATCCAACAACTACTCGTAACAAAAACTCACAATTACTTTGAGCATGTTTTGAGTTTCATTGACACAACACAGAAAGTACTCACAATTGTTTTAAATTTTGTACAACTAAAAACACGAAGGAACTTTGTGTATTTTTCAAAACACTGCACACTAACTGCACAAAGATCCAATTCTCCTCAAATCCCCCTCAAAATCAGTCACAAAGATGTTCATCTCATTCACAATTGAAAGTAGTTGAGTTTTGAGTAACACGATTCCACGTTCTTGTAATGCGACACACGTGACGCGAACTTCTCAACTGATTCGACCATGGGATAGCAAAATCGAAGTTCCATGCGTTTTCAACCGGCAAGGTAGCGACTCGACGCGTTCATGTTGCACGGACGACGCCGGTAGACTGAGCGTCGCGACGTGCCACGGCGCCGGGGTTCTCCCCCTCGTGTTCGCACGCTCTCGTTCCTCCTTTCTCGTCCAGTTACGCTCTTTCTTCGTTTCACTGTTTTTGACCACCTCTCACGCGACCACTGCTCTTTCTCTTTGACAGTTTTTGCACAATTATTTATCTTTCACCATTCATACATGTTTTCTACTTCTATGGTAGAAAATATGAGTTTTCGAGATTGCATTCTCTTGTTCGAGTATGTTTGCATTTTGAAACTTTATTATGAGTTTTATGGCTGACTATCTCAGTTATTATTCTTCTCTTTCATTGAGTACTTGTAAAATTGAAATTAATTTTAATATTAATTGAAATTAATATTTTTTCAATATTTATTTTAAGTGAATTCCTTTCCTAATTCCCTCCAAATATGAGCTTTCGCGATTGCATTCTCTTGTTCGAGTATGTTTTCATTATGAAACTTTATTTTGAGTTTTTTGGCTGATTATCGCAGTTATTATTTTTCTCTTTCTTTGAGTACTTGTAAAATTGAAATTAATTTTATTATTAATTGAAATTAATATTTTTTGAATATTTATTACGAGTGAATTCCATTTCTAATTCCCTCCAGTTTTCTTTATTTTACCAATTTCCCCACCATTTCCCCAGCTCATTTATCCAACAGACCCTACTGTTTCTTCTTGAGAAATAGCCAGAAAAGGGGAATTCATACATGTTTTCTACTTCTATGGAAGAAAATATGAGTTTTTGTGATTACATTCTCTTGTTTGTGTAAGTTTGCACTTTGAAATTTTATTATGAGCTGACTCTCAGTTATTATTTCTCTCTTTCTTTGAGTATTTGTAAAATTGAAATTAATTTTAATATTAATTGAAATTAATATTTTTTAAATATTTATTTTAAGTGAATTCCTTTTCTAATTCTCTCCAATTTTCTTTATTTTACCAATTTCCTCACCTAAGGTTCTCATTTATCCAACAGACCCTACTGTTTATTCTTGAGAAATAGCCAGAAAAGGGGAAACGTTTCAACAGAAGTGAGATAACAAAAATTCCCTATTTCTCTGATCCACCTGCTATCCACGTTGAAAGATCCTCAAATTACTCTTCAATATCTAACGTGATCGGTTTAAATGTGACCAATGTAATTTTTCTGAGGTCACTCGAGAGGAACGAACGTTATTTCAGCGAAATTACGAAATAGAGAGCCTCGATAATGGAATTGAACTGCTATCTTGATAATTGTTTTCTATAATTATCTCACCTTCTGTTCAATGTAAAACTGAACATTCGTAATGTCGTTTCGAAAACGTTTTTGCAGTTACGAATGAAATGGAACGAAACGTACCATTAAAAGTATTTTTCAGTAATTAAGGTTTGGTAATTAGTATAATCAGAATTTACGTACATGTCACGAGGTCCTTTTGATTACTTCACTTTATTATTTGTATGAATATATATGCTTAAGGTATATCTTCTGCAAATCTACCGTATCTGTTATTTATAGCTTTGCATCAGCTGCGGAAGCGTAATTCTTTGATTTATTGCCGTGTATCTGTCCAGAAATAACATTCATCTGTTGCAATATTTATTTAAATCTCTAATAAATCATGTCTCGTTTTCGCAGTATATTTGGAATAATAGTAATTAGATTGTTATTTCATTTAGACAAATAGAAATGTTAAAAAGGTGACATTTCTCGTCTCAAAATCGTTAACTAAAAAAAAAGAATAATGGTATTTTTTCAAAAAAGCTATCTTTAAAAGAGAAAATTTCTCTACATATATAGAGTAACGTGTATCATTGTTAACCTTGTTTCCTAAAAGAGCAAAAATATGTTTTTTAACTTCTGGACGGCGGACCATGGAGAAAGCCATAATTCTAATTTAACCCTTTATATATAAGTCCAAACATTATTGTCATAATAATTTATAATTTCGCGTGTATTGTGTTATATTCTTGATACAAAGCACAGCTATAAGTATAGACAGTAAGGATTTATATAATTCACTTTGAAGGATAGAATCATTATGTCTTTTATTTTAAATTAATAATTCTTTGTGCAAGCTTAAAAATGCCTTATCGTCCTCAAAGGATTACTTCTGTACTTCACATTATTTTCATTTTCTAGATTTTATACTGTTCCTTTAAAAATTATTCTTTTAACACATGAAACTCTTATTTTAAAAAATTATACATTTAATTTCAAGTTAATGTTCTTGTATACATTTTGTAAATATGGATCACACTGTTAACACTAGAACTATCGACGTTTGATGCACACTTATTTTAAGGTTGAAAATAATGCATAATTTAATATATACAGCCATTCGTTACCTCAACAAAAATATCTCGATAAAATTTGTAATTTAAAATAAGAAACTCGAAACCAGTTATTTTGACTGGCTTGGTGGTTCTATTTTTAATTAATCAAATATAATGATCTTTCGTTGCCCAAATACTTTTTGTTCCAAATAGTTTATTACGTAAGAAATGCATTATATTGTTTTCTGCTTTTTTAGGAAGAGAGTCAATTATTATAATAGGGGTTGATAACTGTATACGTTACCCTAATTCCACTTCGAGAATACAAAATCCCATGAAAGCAATATAATTATCCATATTTGTCTGAACAAGTCAGACAGCAAAGAACAACATCCACAAAAGCGAATAACCTGAACCTTTTACACTCCATTTACCTTCACAAAGGTCTATCCGACGTCACATTTCACCATCCCTTCTGCACGAAATAACATTTACCGAACAAATTGTCCCTCGACTCCCATAATTTCACAGCTATTAAGGGGGATACAGGCTAGTTTACTTCTCACCCTCTGAATGTCTTAACGACGAATACCACAGTGTGTGTTTCAGTCAAAAGGAAAATTGCCCTTTGTTACAGATTATACAGTTAATAAAAAATTGTCTTAATTAAAAAAATTAAGAACATGTATTTTTGTAGAGTTTCCTTTTACCATCTCTTAAATACATGAAAAAGAAGAAACTATGTAAGTACTCAATCATATTTCCTCCCCTGAGAACTCAAAAGTTCAATCCTCTACAAACATTTCCACCCTCAATTAACGTCAAGAGCAAGAGCCCATTAAAAATCGAGCGGAACAGTCCACAGACTGCAATCGATCATCGACAAACACTCGCAGACATCAAACCTACCCTATTCGCCTCTTCAGCAGCCACATAATTGCTAAATAAAGGGTGACGAAGGTAAAGAGTAGAGATATTCTACGAGCCACCACGTGATATCATTTTAATTTATAATTTATGATCAAACAAAAGTAAAGATTAATCATTAACTTTACTTTTGGAATGTTTTAACAATTTTTCTATATATTTGAAGAATAATTTTTAAGAGACCAATACAAAGTTTTAAAAAAGGGGGAAAGAATACGAAATAGAAAATTAAATTAACACTGGGGCTCTCTCCAAAAGTTAATAAAGGGATGAAAGATCTTTAAAAAAGTTTTCAAACATTTGAAAATTTATTTAAACTTCCATAGGCAATATTTACCTAATAACATATTATTAATTTAACAGATATAATTATTAAGAATTTTATCAAAATCCTAAAGCAAATTAATAAAAAATTAAAAAACATTATTCTGCCTTCTATTCGGATCATTTTTCAATAAATATTAAAATACAAAATTAAATAAAAATTGGGGCTATCTCCCTGGTCCGCCATCAGAGGGTTATTTCCTTTATCATGAATTTATAATTATAGTTACTTCAACCAGTAGATTATCCATGTGTTACGTTACGACAAATACGACGAGAAAGGGTTAACTATCGCGTCGCCCTTGAAACGGAATTCCAAACCGTGTCTAATATTCTCCAAAGAAGTCTCTAAAGTACTCTAAACGGAGAGTGAATCACGACGAAGGCAAAACGAAGCCGAAAGCAGGATCAAACAGAAAAAAAGAGAGGTCATCGAGCTCTGGGAAGTTACTACGGCTATTATCTCGTCGTAACGGGGAAGGGACAATGTAATGGCTGTTACAATGATGCTGAGGACAATTTCGTGACGGAGGGGTGGTTTGATGGAAGGAAGTTAAGTCAAAGTGGAGAAACAGCAGTTTGAAGAAGAACGTTTAAAGAGAAGCTTGAAAAATGATTACAAAGAATTTAGAGGCAGAAAATGACTGCATGTTGATTTGAAATATCAATTCTGTGCAATGAAAAGGAGATTCATACTTGTTTGTGGACAGAAAAATACTTTATAATTAATCATTGCATAAAAACATGTCAAAATGTAAGTTCGAAGGTTTGTTTATGAGAAGCCGAGAAGAGGGTCAGGTTTAGCCTTTGAAGCGTTACGAGGAGAAAACAAGTACAGGGGACAGGAACAATTGACCTGGTTTTCAGAGGGGTTGATATTTATTGAAATCCCGTATGCTTTCCTTAACCCACTACGCTGTCCTTCGGGAAGAAAAATGAATTCGAAATACGGGGACCTAATTGAACAAGGCCACTTAGGGACGTGTTGATCTATTTTCAAGAGAAATTTTATTGGAACTCGAGAAAATATTCAAAAAATAGTAGAGTGAAGTAACTTCGATTAAATATCAATCTAACTATTGTATAATATACTTTCGTTATATTGATGTGGACGAAGCTGGAGAAGTGGGAAATTTTCCAAACTTCTAAGCTTTCATTTGGAGGAGGGTGGAGAAATTGAAGTATATATTATTTTCATAATAAAATCTCTGAAAAAGGTTGAAAATCTTTGTGAACATAAATTATTCACGTAGCAATATAACGAAAGTATACTTTTGGTCTGAACCACTGATCCAGTGAAACGAGTCAATGGAACTGGAGACACCTGTAACTCCTAGTTCAATCACTGCTTCTAATAAAGTAAAACAAATAATTAATTAACACAGGAGCAATATAGAGCAAGAATCAGAACATGAAATTGAATTTTATATTTAAATTATTGCGCTTGAATAATGGAGCCTGGGTCAATTGTGACCCAAATAAGGATATTAACCTAAAGTTAATTATATAATTTTTAAATAAAAGAGTTTTATATATTGAAAAAATAATATTTAAAGGAATAATGCAAAATTTGGAAAATTAAAATAATATGAAATAGAAAATGAAATTCATATTGGGATTCTCTCCATGGTCCGCCATCCGAGTGCTAATTAATAAAATTCAGAAAATTATTTGGACTCTGTTTACCACTACGAAAAAATAAAATAAAATAGAATATTCATATCTACTGTGCCCTTCAAATACTTTTTATATACCAGCATACGTAAGAAGAGTAGTAAAATCGCAATGACTTTGACAAATGATGGCAGACAACGTAGTTGTCGACGAGATTACGAGCGGCCTTGAGCAGTTTCCAGACTCTCCTTGATCTAAACTTTAAACATTTCGCACATGAGACGAACTGGCGGCATCTGCATGGATGTCTCTGTCCATTCCAAGAAGTTTGAATGATCGATCGAATATCGTTAGGGAGATGCTCGCAAATTACCCTTACAATATTGCAATCGTGAAACCAATTCGATGATGCTTCAAATCATAAATAAATTCAAACCAATATTGTTATAAATAAATAGAAAGCTTGTGTTCGTAATTATAATTATTTAGAACAATATCGAAAAACATACGTTCTGATAATTTTAAGAAATAAAAATTTTTTTAATTTATATTATTTACAATAATTTATATGTTAAATAAATATCACACTGTGTTAATTTATTACACAAGTTTCCAATATTAAAGTATTGAACGAGATCGATTTAAAAGAGAATTATTTATGAACGAAATACCTTTCGAGTAGTATAACCCAGTATCTGAACAGACAGTGGTGAGAGCGTTGCAATATTCAGCAGAATTGTCTACGTAAAGGCTTTTTAAATTGGTTACCGGCGAAAAGAACTTTAGATAGACTCTATCCAAGTAGTAAATCACAGGCGAATCGATCGAGGGGAGCCTTCTAAATGCATTACCAGCAAAGGGAACTTCGTTCAAGAAACATAACTCGATATCAGGACGGATAGTACGTCCGAGTTGCTTGCGTCTCATAGTTAAGTCGATTAGAAAAGTTTCACGGGTACGATGTAGGAGCTAAGATCTTCATTAAGTGACATAATCCTTAATCGAGGCAGATAGGTAGTCAAAATTTCATTCTTGATAGAACAGAATTATCCTAGAGCCGTTTCAAAACGCTCTTGTTACTGCGAGGAACTTTAATTAAGTGATACAGGTCAATATTTCAGCCGACGCTATTCCCCTTTTCTTCAATGGAACTTATTGTTCGATTTTTGACCTTCAGTATTATTAGATGGATAGAATTTGGGTTTGAAAACTTTTCTTGCGTCTTCGAGAAATTCTGACACCAGGGATCCATATTAAGCATCCGTCCGGAAGGTCGGCGACGCACGGTACTTAGGCTCTCTTCCTTCTGTTTCGAGTGGAACTTAAATTTTTGGACTTTTGTACCATTAGATGGATAGGATTTGAACTTAGAAACTGTGTCCTCCATCTTCAAGGTGTTCCCGGTATTATACTTCCATACCAGGAATTAGAGGTGTGCGAGTACTCGTAATTTACAAGCCGAGCTGAACTCGCTTCGATTGTTCGAGCCGAGTCGATCGCTTGAATTTGCCGAGCTACTCGAAAAAATCGAACTACTCGAATATTCGAGCCCTTGTGAAACTTCGATTTACGAGGGCTCGAATATTCGAGTAGTTCGATTTTTTTGAGTAGTTCGTCGATTTTGAGTAACTCGGCAAATTCAAGCGATCGACTCGGCTCGACCGACCGATCATTGTTCGACTCGAAATTCGAGTACTCGAATAAATCGAGTACTCGCACACCTCTACCAGGAATCCGTCCGGAAGGTCGGCGACGCACGGTGCTTAGACACTGTTCCTTCTATCTCAAGTTGAACTTGGACCATTAGACTTCAGTACCATTAGATGAATAGTATTTGTACTTAGAAATTGTTTCCTTTGTCTTTAGGATCTTCCTGGTACCATGCTTCCATACCAGGAATTCTTCCGGAAGGTCGGCGACGCACGGTGCTTAGGCACTGTTCCTTCTATCTTAAGTGGAACTTGGACCATTAGACTTCAGTACCATTAGGTGAATAGTATTTGTACTTAGAAATTGTTTCCTTTGTCTTTAGGATCTTCCTGGTACCATGCTTCCATAGCAAGAATTCTTCCGGAAGGTCGGCGACGCACGGTGCTTAGACTCCCTGTTCCCTCTGTTTCGAGTGGAACTTAGACTTTTGGACTTCAGTACTATTATATAGCTACAATTTGGACGTGGAAGCTTATTCCTCCACCCTCGGGGTCTTCCTACTACCATGTTTTCGTACCAAGAATCCGTCCGGAAGGTCGGCGACGCACGGTACTTATACTCCTTTTTCAGTACCCAGTTTCTATTATTCACGTCTTGAGTAGCTCCAGGTCCTCACAAAGTTAAATTCAAATCATCGAATACAAGTTTGAAAGGGAAGAAAAAAGCTTTGTAAGATTGAGTTGGTGCAACAAACACTACTTAAGCGAAATTCGATAACATGGTGGACAACGCATCGAGATCGTAACTTTCACAGTCGAATTAACTGAGTGGAAGTTCGAAAACTGGCTTGGAAAAAGTTCAGCAAAGTAGTACAAGTCGCTATACGGGCATCCAATGCATCGAAACTGTTGTAACTCTCGACGGGATCAGCCGGGAGGGAAAAGTCCTCGGGATCCACCACTTGCGAGGCAAAGTTTTTTCTTTAAGTAGTATAACTCGATCCTACGGCAGACCACACGTCCGCTTCCAAGAGAATGAGGGAAGTTTTTAATTGCAGACATTGTTTGCGATTCTCTGTCGTAATATTTCGTTCAACAGACACTTTTACGACCCGACAGCATTTCAACTTTTTGTTTTATCGAGAGTAGGAATGTTAAGGAGTAGAAGAAGGTTCTCGTTGAAGAATACTAATATCAAAACTTGAATCGCTATTCAATTTTTGATGAAACTTCAAAAAATAATTGAAATATATATTTTTATCATAATAGAATTGCAATATTAATATAAATTATTATATATTTTTATGATAATTGAAAATTCAGTAGTAGAGGTCAATAATAAAAGTTCCACTGTCTTAATTATTTCGTCTGATAATTTTTAGAATTCCATTTGAAAGAAAAAGAAAAAATAGAAAACTTGCTCTTTTTGTCAGTTTCATCGATAAAAAATATTTATTTTAATCCTTATCCTTCGAAAATGAACATCGTTCGATGGAGGCAAGGGGGTTAATGATTTCTGTTCGACAAGCACGGGAAAATGGGACATCATTCGTGGACACCATCAGCAGATAACGATACCACGAACACGGAGACAATGAATGCAACGAGATTCGCAGAGGCATCCTTGATTAATGGCCGTGATAACGGTGACAATAAGAACGATCGATCCGAATTGTCTACGCTGGAACTGGAACAAGCCGAAACGCTCGGCAACGCCTCCGATGAGATCAAAGAGACAACGCCTGAAGATAATTCCGTTTGAGAATTAAACCGAAGTTAAAGGAACAAACGAAAGGAAACTCGAGCAACCGTCTTCCTAAACGGGACTTTCATGTTGAATAGAGTATAATCATTTAACATAATGATTTTGATAAGAATTCAGCATTTTGTTGAATTCATTTGAAAGGTCATTATCAATAAAATATATTAAGATAATTGAAAGGGTACACCTGTTAGATAGGGTTGAACATTATTTCAAATAATCTTCTGATACATATTTTCAATAAACGAAAATATTTTCAAATCAGAAACAATGAAACTTTATTTATAGATCTTTTAATAAAAATACATTATTTGAAAATAGCGAATAATATTTGAATTAGATATTTTTATTTCAAATAAAATTTCATTTCTCCTGTTATCTTCAAATAAATAATTGAATTTGTAATTATTTATTATTTTAATTATGCGAATATGTTTTCACTCGAGATATAAATTTATTTCGTGTTCTTGAATATTTTCAATTTAGCCGAAATTTCTGTCAGAAGATTATTTCAAATAATACTCAACTCTGCTGTATAACAGTTTCAAAAAATTCATTTATTTACTCTTTTAAAGTTTGAAGTAATATATAAAATGCCACGTCAAAGGGATGTTTCAAAATTTAGATGTTTGCCCAAGTTATAACACTTTATAGCTGTTGGATCGAAATGGATCCAAGGTATTTTTTGAATATTGCGCGGTCAGTTCAGCCGTCGGCCAGCACCCTTCAGACGAATGCGCGTCAAGGGAAAAATTAACTTCGTTATGCGTCGCCGACGTGGTGTGAGTAGGGGTAGGAGGCCCAGCAAAATCAAGTGAGACGCTGGCGGGCCTCGTTCAGTTCTTTGGAAACCAGTATCGAGCGAACAGTGCATTTTTTTTTGGACATTTTGTATTGATTTTAAAGATTATCGTAAAAACACGCAGGCTACTCCACACACCAAGGTACGTGATCAAAAACACACCATTCCAATTTAAATATTCAACAATAAAAGCTGCCGTTTATCGGTTTAGCCCATGACGATTCCATATCGTCATCAATAATAAAAAGCTGCCGTCTATCGGTCCAGCCCATGACGATTACATATCGTCATCAATAATAAAAAGCTGCCGTCTATCGGTCCAGCCCATGACGATTACATATCGTCATCAATAATAATTAGCTGCCGCACGTCGGTCCAGCCTATGGAGACTCCGCGTCTCCATACAATTTAATAAGCGATCATATATGATCCGGACTGATTACGTTAGGAACAATCAGCAAAAAACGGACACACACATACATGCATCATACACACCTCACACTTATATACATTTGTATTGAAAAATAAACAGTTTATCGAGGTTTTTTGGCCGCAAGGTCTTTTTTACCTCGGGGTCCAACCCCAAATATTGTGTTGTTTTTTTTGCGTTAATTCATCTGCTGTAATTCCTTATTTTATTTTCATGAATCACGAAACTCAGGCAAACGGTTTGAGTTTCGACGCTACAATAGCACTTTAAGCTTCTTTTACGTTTTTCTCGAAACTATGTATTTTGAAATGGTCGATATAAAATCTCCGGAACGAGACTTCCGGTTTCTTTCAAACTGTCAGGAAATATTCTCTATAAAATATTCTACGAAGCAGCATAAGATTTTTTCAACATTCCAATTATTATTTAACAATTAAGAATCGTTTAAAGTTGATTTTTTAAGTAAAAATAGATTTTTCGTCTTCAAAGTGTCGCCATTTTCATAATTATGAAAATTTTTTTAAAATCCTATGCTACATAGTGGATAATACATTCCTATCTGTAAATCAAACAGAATTTTTTATTTTAGACATTCCAACTCGTTTTTCTGAGTTTTAAAGTTAATGAATAACTCTTCCATTTTGCAATATTTCTAGTTCTAAAAATTAGAGAATAAAATCGAAAGTTATATATGTGTTTTCCAACAAGATATAAGTTTTCCATTCAGCCATTACTTATAAAAAAATTCCACAAGAAAGTCGATTTTTCGACACTTTCTCATAGATACTTTTCAATATAAATATTAGACAAAAAGAAAACTTTAATAAATTTACAATTAATTTTCCTTCCTTTTTAATAGTAATATTGTTCATACGAAATTAGAAACAACATATTATCTAAACAGAAAGTGCCAAGGAATGTAAACTTATTTGCAGAATAAACCAGTATCAATTAATGTCTTAATTATCCCTGAATTAATGTACATCAATTAGCAGAAAGCATCTCGAGCAAATATTGAGGGAAATAAATTGCATACCTCGGATCTGAAATGTTTAAACAGCTCGACTAAGTGGCTTAAAGCTCTTAAAGACTTTGAAGACCGTGAAAGCCATCAAAATCTTAATCCTTTGAAATTAATCTTAACACTCTTGCCATTCAGATATTGATTAAAAGTTGACTAAAACTTTGACGAACTCTCAACTTCTCAACTCCTCCAAGCCCTTATCTTCAAAATACAATAAATCTTTGAACTTTTCAAATTCTCGTACAATCTCAAAGATAACAGGTCTGGATAATCTTAAAAACTTTATAAATCTTTAGAAAAGAGAGGTAAAAAATGATTTGTAACCTCGGATAATATATTTGAAGGATTGGATGCGAGTATCAGGTAGCTCAATTCTTTAAACATTTTTTTTTTCAGTTTCTATATAAGTAATAAAAATAGAGTTACTTAATTTTTCCATCCAACCCTTCAGTTAAAAATTAAAATAAAATAAAACTTGCAACATTTTCAGCATGATGTTACATAAAATGTTTATTATAAAAAAATTAAGTAATGAAGAGTTTAAGACACCTGTGAAGTCTTTCAATTTTTAGAAACGTCGAATGGTGGCAGGGGTTAAAAAAACGTAGGGCAATCGAAGAGACAAGGGTGAGAGTTTAAAAGGTCCCATCGGTTTATCACCTTGCACCACGCGAAGCACAATTTCAGGGGATGTTTTTCATCCAGATAATCCGTGTGACTCGTGGTGCAAACACGGGCCAGGTCAAGAGAAAGGGTGCAGCCGAACTCGGTCAAGTTGGTATTTTTTGAGCGGAAGGGGATGGTGTTACCGAGGGGGCGAACCGGGAAACGAGACACGCTGGTCGGCCTACTATCGGTAGCGATGGCCACTCGATTCTCTCTTACAAATTTTCAGCTAACTAATTCTTAATTTTTCCAAAAATCAGTAAATCGTGTTTATTTATTTTTAATAAATACTACAGTACTCTCGTTATATTGCCACGTGAGTGACTTGACTTTCATATGGATTTTAAAACATACCAGTGCCACCCTTTCACTGTCAAATTTTATAAAAGTGATACCTTTCTACTTTCCTTTCTCCTTCAAATGAGAGTTTGAAAGTTAATCTTCAAATAATTCATTTCATAAATCTTTAGAAAAAAAAAAAAAATGATTTGTAACCTCGGAAAAATTTTCATATAATTCAGGTTTATTTATTTTTAATAAATACTACAGTGGACTCTCGTTATATTGCCATGTGAATAACTTGATTTTCATATGGATTTTAAAACATACTAGTGCCACACTTTCACTGTCAAATTTTATGAAAGTGGATACCTTTCTATTTTCTTTTCTCCTTCAAATGAAAACTTAAAAGTTTAATAAATTTTCCACTCTAATAACCTCGCCAGAGGCAATATAACGTAAGTCTACCGTAGATATTAAATTATTTGAAATGATGTTCCTTGTTTGTACATGGATTCGAAGGTACTTAAACCCATCGCTAACCATTACCATCTTTTTTTCCGATACTTTGTTCGCCCACATTGCTCCACGACCGCCCACCCACGTGGCCCTGTACATTGCTGTGTCAAGTTCGTCTGGATGTTAATCGATACATCGCGAACCCTCTTGTTTCATTGCTACCAACCCCTCTCGTAACCTTTGTACCCCTATCTCGCTTCCTTTTCAAGCTTTTTGCATCTCGCAAAGCGATAAGGAACGTCCGGACGGAAGAAGATACATGTTTCTTTAAAATTTTCTTAAAATACCTCTCCACCTCAAGGGACCGATAAATTTTTGAGAAAAAATGTAATTTGTATTTTTATTGAAAGATTTGAAAATAAATAGAGATCTGAATAATGCTCCCTATAGAAATTATTATTTGATAATAGTAATAGTAATCGCAATAGTAATATGGTGGATGTTTAGAAGTGTTAATTGAATGGCGGACCATGGAGAAAGTTTTAAATTTTAATTTAATTATGAAATTCATATTAATTTCTTCGGATTAAAAATTATACTTGTATTTGTTTTTAAATGTGGATCACGATTGACCCAGGCTCCACTGTTCAAGGGTTGAATAATAAAATCTAATTATCCTTCGTAGCCGGAATACTTTTCGTTCCAAACGAAATTATAATTTATTATGTAAGAAACGCATCATGTTATATATTCTAATTTTCAAGGAAGAGGGTCAATCATTATATAGGAATCGATAACTGTATACATATTACCGGCAATGTATGAAAAGCAGGCATTGTATAGAATGCCTGGTGTTTTGGGGCAAAGTATGAAATATCTGAATTTTCCTAGGCATTGTAAGGATTTTGTAAAATAATTATTCTAAAAGATAATAAAATAAGAAAAAATCCTAAGAGGTCTTCAATTAAAAATTTTAATTTAGGAGAATTCTGATCGATGTTGCTTAGGTATTCCATACAATGCCTGCTTTTCGTACGTTGTCATTAACACACGTTATCCTACTAAAGTACAAACAAAGGACAAAAAGTTTTAGATAAAAAATTCCTAAAAGTCATCTGAGAAAGTTCCCTTAAACGTAAAACCGAAACCAATAAAGGTCTCATGGTTTACGTATTCCATGAGACAGAGAAGGAGATACTTGTCTCTCTCGTCACCGTTCAACTAGGATTCCTTCTAGCCAACCTGCTGAAACATTTATTGGACACGTCCATTGTACTTCTTGTTAGAGAGTGTTATCACGTATTTCGAGCGAACGGATTTCCGTGAATTCGTCGGACAGCCGTAGCCCCTAGACGCCCACGCAACACGCCACAGAACAATGGACGAAGATAAACCGTGGCATATAAATGTCAAATTTGGAAAACGAAGGTGCCAAGATAGTTTTCACGCGAAAAACACCTTGCCTTCGGATTTTCTTCTTGCTTAGCTGGAAAACTGTTCGTTCGGTTAGGAATACATACATTTCTGAACAGGCTAGGAACGCAGGTGAATATTCAACTCGCGTAGAAATATTTCTTCGGTAGACATTGGCGGAAAGGTGTAGGTTGCATAAAAAGGAAGCGAGGTATCATAAACATAAACGGTATAAAGGTACGAAGTCAGGAATAACGTACATTTTTTGTTATAATAGTTCCACAATTCGTCGACCTACCAGAATAAACTTTCCTTCTTTTCCTTCTTAAGTTTTTAATTTTTCACTTTGTTTGTCTCGTTTTAATAATTGTTTCTCGGAAATAAATGTAAGAAATGTATTCATTTTGAAAATGTGATTGATAGCTACAAATCATGACAGGAATAAGGGAATTAATTAATTAATAATTATAAAGGAGGAAAAGAAAAATTCATATGAACCTTTAATTCTCAAAATAAAAATTTCAAGTCAAAGTATATTTTGGAAAAATGTTAATTTGCAAAATTCTATTAATTTTTATTAATTTATTAACATTAAATAAGGTGGCGTAAAGCAACAACTTTCCAACATAAATTATTACTATGAGGAAATGTTGCCAGATTTTCATTCTTGTTTTATAATATTTTAAATAAAATTGTTAATAACATATGTACATGAAAAATAAAATAATTTTAACATTTCATCTGTGAACTATGAATGAATTTTAATTTTCAAAATTATAATATTTATTTTCTACTGATTGGTATTATACGAAAATTCTTATGAATAAGCATAGGTTGACCCTTTCCACCCCATGCCACTCGAGATGTATTGAACCTCCTTAATACGAAATTAACGTAATTAAATGCAGATTGTATTAGGATGGAATGTATGGAATTATCGGTATTTCCGATGAGACATTCCAAACAAAATTAGAAAAACCTTTGTATTTCTGCTAAGAGGTCGATAAGACAGGAATATATTCAACACCCTTAAATTGGATGGACCGATACGGTCACGGGGTAACATTTCATTTTGTTCGATGTCTCGATAGGAATCGAGTACTTTCGACTCGTGAAGTCCGTGTGCAGCTGAAGTGTATTGCATTCGATTCCACTAAATTTGCTGCTAGCCTCGAATTTCACTTCGTCTCCATTCTCACCCACACTATTTCACATTGGTTTGATAAAATATTCGAACATGTTAATTTCTTCGAATATCTTCTGCGATATCTCATTTTTATATAAATATTAGAATTTTATATAGTTGGAACTTAAAACTACACCTACATATTTGAATACTTCAAAAATTTCTGATTTCTAATTTCTAATTCTAATTTCTTATTTCTAATTTCTAATTTCTAATTTCCAAGATACTTTTAACTTTCTAATTTCTAATTCTAATATCTAATTTCTAATTTCTAATTTCTAATTTCTAATGCTAATATCTAATTTCTAATTTCCCAAAAACTTTTAAATTTCTAATTTCTAATGCTAATATCTAATTTCTAATTTGAATTTCTAATTTCTAAGAAAATTTCTAACGAAAAAGTCCTTTTAAGCCATTTGATTCTATTTTAATAAAAATGGCATGTAACTGTAAAATTGAAGATTTTGAAGATCATTTTCAATCAGTCAAACATCAAGAACATTGAACATTCAAATTTCAATCGATCAATAAACCCCAATGCGAGCAGCATTGTTCATTTCGCTACATTTGCGTTCGTCAAGCGCGCTGCAGTTAGATGACCCCGGGTTATTACTGCTTTGCGGGAACAATTAGGTATTAGCGAGCCTGCGGGGGCAATAATGTGACACAGAGGATCACACACGCGCAGGTACAGATCACTGGGTAATGATGATGCGATAAATTGCGTTAATATTCCTCGGCATTGATAGACGCGAATTCGTCTTCTGTCAATGGACTGACAGTTGGCTCTTGCTTACTGTTCGTATGATTATCACAGGTCAAATATAGAGAGTACTTGTTCAAAAAATCAAAGAATAATATTTTAAATCATTAAATTATTAAATTGGCATATTTTGATAGAGGCCAGGGCGAAACTCCCAAAATACTAATTAACCCTCTCATTAAATTTTATCTTAATAAAAGTAAAATAAAATTTAGGAAAAAATTCTGAATAGAAACTATTAAAATTAAATAGTACTAGAATAGTACTAACGATAAAGGATTTCGCCCACCCCCACCCTAAAATAATTTTAATTAGGTCAATGCCTTTTGACATTTAATATTATTTCCCACTGTGCTCCAGTTTTTCACCAATTCCGACATTGGATGTCAGAAAGGAAACAAGAGCGGATGACCAGAGGGCTGACCCCAAGACGATAACCGTGATACGGTGAAGAAAAAATAAAAAAATTGAGTTTCCAATAAGAGGAAAAGTAATGGAGAAAAACGTCAGACGTTTGCGACACAGTATAAAGACTGGGGGAAATCTAGCGAGGAATAAAAACATTGTTAGAAAGAGTGAAGAGTGTTCGAAAGATGAAGACAAGGGGGATATTCGAGGACAAATGTCACAGTGGGATAGCCAAGTACGGGATTAGGACATCTCTAGACCCAGTAATAAAGAAGAATCGTGGAAATGGAGTGTCAACGGACTAGCACTGGTGAAATGGACATGGTATAAAAGATCCTTCTACAAGGCAAGACTTAAATTTCATTCCTGATAATAGTGACACTCCATTTTTCACAGATTTTTATAAAGTCTCTCTGGATTATAATACACATTTGAAATGGATTTGAAATTATAAAAATTATTAAAGCTACTATTTATTTTTATAACTTTTCAAATTTACTTTTTGATTATGACATTGTTTTTGCAAACCTACGATATGTAGGCGAATATTATTTTTTGCTTCATTTTACTAATGTATACTGGTTTTTATTGTTATGCCATCTTTCCATATCGGTGGGAGAGCGGACATTAATTAAAACAGTGGAAAATTAAAATGAAATAAAAATTTCACAAGTGTAGCTAGCTTGTAATATTTTCACATCATATATTAGTAAACTGAAACTTTAATAAAAATGAGCATTGTATGAAAAGTAAATTTTAACATTTATAAGAACGCAGAATTAAATATCACATTAAATATAATATGAGTTTTTTAACTTTCAGACGGCGGACCATGGAGAGAGCCACAATTCTAATTTAATTCTATACTTCTATACTATTACTTCTATGCTCTATAATTATATACTAAATTTTGCTATTTTTTGTTGTACAAGAAATAATATTTATTTTCGTTTAGGGTATCCATCTTATCCCATCCTCCCTTAATCTTAATACATATTAAAGAAAAAATTCTCACATCATATTGATTAGTTCATTCTTCTCTACGTATATACTGATTTATCGATTGGAAGAAATGGTATTGATCTTCGATGTGCAAGGTGTACCATTATGAAACTTAAACAGCCACTTAACAGAAGTTTCGCAAACTCGTTAAACTACCCGGTACTTACGCAACGATCGATTTTCGGTGGTTAAATTCATTATCAAGCAAGAATACAAACCCCTCGACGTTTAATTAAACGTCGAAGCATCTAATAATAGATGAGACGTTACGTAATTCGTCGAGGCAGGTGGCTAATTTTGGCCACCTTACACGATCCACGATGATACACTTTCCTCTGGAATAGATTACAACGGTGCACGATTCACAATCGTGCCGAGAATTTCTAATTATAAACTACCCAAGTTGTGCATTCAGCTTTTGTTTCCCTCCAATCGTGCTAACACACCCCTGTAGTCCTCCCTCTGAACGGTTCATCCATTCGACTGCATTAAATGCATTCGATGCACTTTTGGGCGGCTAAGACAATAACGATTCAATTTTTCATCTTTTGATTATTATTTTTCAAATTTTTGTTTTAAGTCTCGTTAACGAAGATTCGCACGAATCCCTTCCTGTTTGCTAATACACATCCAATGATCGATGGAAATGAGTCAGCCGCTCTTTCCTACATAGGTAAATAGGTTAGCGGCATTGAGCGTGCGCCTTTAAGGCTGCTTTACTCTTCCTTACGAGCCGCTTAGCGAATCGATAGCGAGAGAAAGCGAAATGTCTTCCAACGAAAACGATGAATCCCTACAGGTGCACTTGTAACCAACCATCCCCTTATTTTTACACCCTTCCACCCTTCTGCACCGTTTGGATTCACGAATTGGAAAGTTCGAACATAAAATCATAGTCAAATCTATGATTTTATAACAGATAAATTGAATGATTGAATATTACTTATTGCTTTCAGATTAATATTTGCCTTTTCATCAGATGTTCCGACACTTTTGCTATAAAATAATTTTGTAAACGACGCGATTAACCGCGGTGATGCGACCGATGATTCGTTGATTTTGCAACTGATTGCGTGCTTCAATCTGGGAACGGAATGTTTAACGAGGAACGAACCGGGAATGGGATATTTGATTTAGAAATACCCGGTTGTAAACGTTGTTCAGTACTTGTCAAAATAGAGTACATTCGTAAACAAATAATCCACCATCTGGATTTAATTAATGGTCATTGGACTGATAAAGAGGACGCTCGTTAACAGGTGTTAATGAAAGTGTTTAAATTACAACGGCAAATCAATCGTTCCATTAATTCAATGAATTTGCAATAAAATATTTTTCGAGTAAATTAAATACCTGATTTACTATAAACCATAATTTTCAAGTTGCTGATAATTAAAATATTTTTTTTCTCACTTATAAATGAAAAGAAATTATAGAGCAATTTCTTTTTAATTGCTGTAAATGAAAAGAGAGCTTCATTTTTTTCATCAAATATTATTTGAAGACATCGCGATGGAAGAAACGTAGGAACGTGAAATTTTATTGTACCATCAGGGAAGAATTGTAAAATTTTGTGGCACCTTTATTAAATTTTCAAAGAAGAGAAATTGTATTAAGCCCAGCAGCAAAGGAACGAAACTTGAAGGAAGCAATATGCTGTTGTAGAGAGGTACAGTGGGAACCGCCCGAGGAAATCGTAAAATTTTCACCAACTTTTTAAAAAGCTACCAGTCGTTAGCAGTAACCTTATACCTGCAGCTTTGAGACAAATAAAAAAATTCTACTTTTCTCCATTCGTTTGCGGAAGAACCCTCGAAGAAAGCGTAGAAACGGAAAATACACAGGCTATTGGAAGAATATATGTACAGCGTTTCAACTTTAAACTGGTTTCTTTAAATCCTTGCAACAACGATTCAGACAAAATTTCCTGCAATTTTTATTAATTACTGTTTGAAAATAACAGAGAGAATTGAACATTGAAATATAGTTTTTAACATCTTAATTTTCCACCGAAGATTAGTGGTAGGAATGATATGATGTTATTGGAAGGGATCCGAAGTGAGTGTCGTGTTAACGCGGAAATCCGCAAATTGGAAAGCCACAATCTCCCTGTATCGCGAACTGATTCGAACTGATCAACTGAGATTCCGTGTTGATTGCGGTCGCCAGGATCTCGTTTCGATAACTCCAGATCCTCGTATCTAGGGAGTTACGCTATAGAGAAGGAATCGTGCGTTCAATTGTCACAAATGTGGAAGAAACTTGTAAATCCGATAATAATATCAAGATTTATACTTTACTACCCGTGGTGGAATCGTCGCGCTTTTTTACTATGATACTATTAAATTGAATTTCGGACGGCGGACCATGGAGAGAATCCCAGGACAGGGAGAGCCACAAAACGACGGACCATGGAAAATGTCCTAATTTAATATTTTTAAATTCTACTCTGTTCCCTTAAAAATTATTCTTTTAATATATGAAACCCTTTCAGTGAAAAATTATACATTTAATTTGAGATTAATATTTACCCTCGCATTCGTTCTGTAAATATAAATTTGAAAGGTTGAAAATTAATTCAATGAATTTGCAATAAAATATTTTTCGAGTAAATTAAATACTTTTACTACAAACCATAATTTCTGGTAGATTATTGAATATTTTAGTTTCTGTAAATTAAAATAAATGAAAAGAAATTATGAAATGTTTTTAAATATTAAATCCAGCAATTGTTTTCTAATTAACAGAAAATGTCTCAATTTAATATTCTTAAATTTTACACTGTTCCCTTAAAAATTATTCTTTTAATACATGAAACCCTTTCAATGAAAAATTATACATTTAATTTTAGATTAATATTTATCCTTAGCTACGTTCAGTAAATATTATAAATTAGGAAGGTTTGAATTTTCTGCGATGAAGTTGCAAATTTTAATTTGATTGTTATTATTGTTACTCGCCAGAGTTAAACAATCTATTTTCTTTTTTAAATGGAAATTAAGAAAATTGTATAACGAAAGGTGAAGAATCGTTCTTCTCGAAGAAAGCTTTCGAAGCAACAATTTCCTTTCTTAACTATCGACTCTTTCTCACTGTATTCTCCTGGCGAAAAGAAATCCAGAAAGTATCTTCTCGTAAGATTTCTAGCGCCCCGTAACGAACCGGACGAAACTTCAGTGGCTCGCGAAAACACGTATAAACCGTAGCTGATAACGGCGACCAGGAATCACGATGAAAGCGAAGTAGAAAAGTTACTTGGCCAAGATCCAAGCCAGCTCGTACGGGCTGGAAGAAAACTACCCCTCATCTCGGTGCGATTCTCTTTCTATGCGACGCAAGCTTTACGCCATTGCGGAATACATACATCCTATTCCAACCTTTCTCTTCCCAATTCCATCTTCCTATCTTTTTATCTTTCGTGTAATATCCGAAGCCAGTGCTGTGCCTGGAAATCGGAGGATCAGGGGCAAAAGTAGAGATTACCGAAAAATATACTGACTTACAATTAAAAATTTGAGAATTGAAAATTATGTTCGGGTCTCGGGATTTTGGCAATTTATAAACTTGAGGGCTACAGAAATTTAAGAATTTAAATTTGACAAAATTTCCATTCGCAAGATCGAAATTACGCAAATTACGCCCTTCTTCACTGAAAGGGTTTCATATATTAAAAGAATAATTTTTAAGGAAACAGAGTAAAATTAAAAAATATTAAATTAGGACATTTTCGATGGTCCGTCGTTTTGTGGCTCTCTGCGTGATCCGTCGTCCTGGGGCTCTCTCCATGGTCCGCCGTCCGAAATTCGCAAGGAGAAATTTAAGAATTTGAATCTGACAAAAAATCGAAGCTCGCAGGGACAACGCTTCGAATCATCGTCAAACTTGATAATAAAAAAAAAAAAAGAATTTGACAAAATTTCCATTCGTAAGGTCGTGTCTGAGATACGGCAGTGAGCAAATTCGCGAGAAGAAAAACTGGAAGAAGGGAGGTTTGCATATCGAAAGGGGTGCGTACGCAGGGCCTCTTTAGTCGCCTCTTACGACAAGCCGAGGACGCTGGAGACGTATTCTGTTGCCCCCGTCTCCAGGGGCGAACCTAACCTGACCTGACCTATGTATACTAACACCCTCAATCTCTATCTGTCATTTATTTAAAGATTTCATGATAAATTTGGCATAGTCAGGAATTTAAAAAATTGAATTTAAATTGTTGCATGTCTCAGGAATTCAATCTCTGACTAGGATATCAATAATATATTGATACCTTATCGATGATCAATAATTGAATACAAGAAAACAATTTCCAAACGCGATAATGTTTTGCTTTGTTAGTACTCTCTCGAACAAAAAACATCCTAATAGCCGACCATTCACGTGAGAATAATATTGAACGACGTCTTAAACGTGGTTCATTCTTGGAACGAGACAATGGACGGTCATTCGGGTCGAGATAATGAATCGTTGGACATTTCGTGGTACTTTCTGGGAACAGAGAGTAGGTTTTTAGGTGGAAGCTTAAATGGGATCTTAATTGCCATGTGAATTACACGTGGGCCTGGATTAAGGTGTGTTGGAGAGGGAATTGAATCAAATGGAACCTTAAATCCTAGATAAATTAGCGGAATTAAATGATCTGTGAATTTTTAAGCGAGAACATATGTTCCTTTTTATAACAAATTTGGATTAAATTTCTGTTAAAAAAATGAATATTTTTAAATGAATTTGAAGAGTTATTAATTAGCAAATAATTTTAACATTGCTGAGCATTAATAACATCAATAATAATTATAATTGGTTCTGATTGGATTTGCATTTAATTTGCATTAAATTTCTGTTGAAAAAATATATATTTTTATTTAGAAACCTCTTGTATCAATGAATTTGAAGAGTTATTAATTAGCAAATAATTTTAACATTGCTGAGCATTAATAACATCAATAATAATTATAATCGGTTCTGATTGGATTTGCATTTAATTTGCATTAAATTTCTGTTGAAAAATATATATTTTTATTTAGAAACCTCTTGTATCAATGAATTTGAAGAGTTATTAATTAGCATATAATTTTAACATTGCTCAGCATTAATAACATCAATAATTATAGTCTATTCTGATTGGATAGGCGAGCAACGGACTTAGTATACAGTCACAATTTGATTATGCATCTGTATATTGCTATGATTGCATTATAGATAACGTCACTATTAGATACAGTACCTAGATAATGCATTTGTGTACTCGTATCTGACAATTACGGATATCAAGTAAATTCGCACAATTATAGAGGATTCTGCCACATTGTGCCAGAGGATTTATTCACGGGTAGAATAACGAGTAATTCGAGATGGTTTATTCCCGCAAATTAGTCAATCATATCGATGGTAATTGTTTTGAAACTTCCTGTTAATGCAGGTCGATTATTAACGAAATTACTAGTCTTCGCAATTGCAGCTGTGTTGTTCAAAAATGTTGCAACAATAGATCTATTGTATACTATTATTTCTTGTGATCTTGATCATATTTATAATCAAACATAATTTTAAACTGAAAATATTTAAAAGTACCGAAATGAATTTCAAGGAAATTTTATAATTTAAATTAGAAATCATTTGAAAATATCGTTAAATTAATAATTATTTAGTTTAGCATAATTAGCATAATATGTAATTAGAGGATATGCAATTTACGACCCTTAATACTGTTACTGGTCACATTTTCTACGTTAATTACCCTGTTTCGCGGTAGAAAACGCCATGCTAATTACATCACCTTCAGTTTGCAACTAAAATAATCTGTATTCTGTGTCGGAAGCCAGTATCATTAAATTACAAATTTTTCTCCGCTTCTACCATCGTTTTACACGTTTATTGCCACAAAAAGAATTTAAATATAATTTTACATTCCATCATTTTCATTTCCTAAAGTTTTAACTATTTATCTTAACCCTTTAACAGTGGAGTCTAGGTTAATCAATTGGGGCTCTCTCCATGGTCCGCCATTCGAAAGTTCATTGAAATTCTTAATTTCTCAACATTGCACCACGTTTATTTATTCAAGAATCAATCTTTCAGTTTATTAATATAATATTAATGTTATTTAAAATTGGCTCCTATGTTTTATTAATAATCATCCAGAAAAAAAAGAAAAAGATAGAAACATGGACCAGTGGTGATCATACAAATCCAAAAGCACTTTTTTCTTTCAATCAGTTTCGAAATGAAGGTACAAATCAAATAACGAAGGGAAGAAAGGGTGAGGTCCAAGTTTGGCCTTTGATCAAACGCATCGATTCACGTTCGGTAAAAGAATTCCCTGCTTATTTCCGCGGGGTACCGACTCTCCAGGAAGGTTGCTAAGAAAGCAACCAACGGGGTCTACAGGCAATTTCGCGTTCCTTCGAAAAACTTTTCCATTTTCTCCTTTCACTTTGCATATTGGTTTTCTTCTAGCTCTTCCGCTAGAGGCCAGATTCCCGGCCGTTGAAATTATTAGGAATATTTCTTCCGCTCGGATTTCTCCCGGTATTCTATGCATACTTACGAAAGACCGCCACCTTCAGCCAGTGAATTACACGTCGCTGCCAGCCGGCTGGCAAATGGAGATGAAAATGAAAATAACTTGGACCTGGTCCAATGAATAATGCTAATAACGATCTAGCCGCCTGAACGACGTTGCGTCGCGAATCAGATTAAAGTAATAAACGATAATTGCAATGATCGAGTAACGATGGTTATTGCTTCCCTTTCTGGAGTAGTAATTTCACTTTGTAACAGTAGCCTAGAGTGAAATTATCTTTGATTGATTAGAGCTATTTGTTGAAATGAATAATACTGAAAATTGAAAAGTTCGAGCCTAGAGTAGTAAACTTGCATCTCCTTGCCATTGCACTAATACACTGCAGGCATTGAAAATTTCAACAATTTTTTTTTATTATTATACAGGGGGAAACGAGAGATGAACATCAGTGTCCTGTTGTGACACAGTGTTTGTTAATGAATAAGGAATTATAGATTCAACAATGAAAACTGGAACGATATCTTGAAGTATCGCAAGAAACGAGAAGTGCTTCTCGATCGAGTACTTGTAAACAGATTTTAAATTTAAAATAATCCTGCCCCTTCGAATCGATATTGCAAAAAGCTTGCTGACGAGGAAATTCTCATGAAAATGTATGATATTCAGAATTTCTGTAACAATTTAATCTCACTCGGTGCTTCCTTTTTCTATCGAGTCTGGGATAAATCTATTTAACAAAATAACTGCACTGAATCGGGCGTTGAAAAATACATTCCCTTGCAGGAAGCTGGGTTTATTTTATGCAGGAGGGTGAAAAATTAAAATCGACTTGGTTCTCTTTCGAACAATGTAAGGTGGGTCAATTATGACCTAGACCTTGTTATGTGATATTACAATCACATCCTAGGTTTATAATTTTATTTTAACCCTTTGCACTCGGGGCCATTTTACAGGTTACCCAGTTAAACGGCGGACCATGGAGAGAGCCACAATTCTAATTTAATTCTGTACTTAATATTACTTCCACTTTCGAAACTTTTATCCTCTTCCTTTAAAAATTATACAAGGTTGACCATCTTTTTAGAAAAATGTATAAACAGGAATCGTGTCAAGTTAAATAGTTCACCTTTGGAGCCAAGTAATTAATTATAATGACATTTGATTTATGTGCCCTCAGAGGGGACGTTCGAGTGCAAAGAATTAAATTTTTAAGGAGTAGATACTCCATACGAAACTTTCATCATTTAAAATGGAGGAAGGTTCAGAATTAAATGAAAATTGTTGCTATCGAGGGAGCAATTCGGATAGTCCATTGTCTACGAATTAATCGACAAGGATAAGAGGGCAGGTATGATCGAAACGGTCACTGGCTAATCAAGGTGTATAAGGATCACGATGCAAGTGTTGCCGCATTAATTGTTCAGCTGCAACGGTTGCTCGCATATGACCCAATTTCGTACACGTTCATCTCGACCTAGAGGTCCCCCGTCGACGATCCACCTGCACCCGTCGTTGGATTCTGGAGCTCTGGCACGAAACCGTAGACTTTGGACCGATGCCAATGTCCCTATTACACAATTCGCTAGCTCGATAGTCGGATATCCTCGGTAGAGTTCTAGGTTTTCTGGTGAACTTGATTCCAACCCTCCCCGCCCCCGCTACCTTTCTCCATAGAGTGCACGTGTCTGGCTATATTCGATACTATATTCGTAACAGATATTAATGCTTCCTGCTCAATATTGTGTCAAATTAAAATGTTTCATTATAAACAAAAATAATTCTCATCAAATTAGAATTTTGGTTCTTCTGGAATTTTTTATAATATATTCATATCTATTAAAATAATTAATTATTATTTAACTACAATCTACATACAGAGTTCTAAGCATTTTTAATAAATTTAGTTGTCTTTTTGAAAATTCAATTAACAGTTGTAAAAATTTAACTTTTGTTTTCATGACATAGCAAGCATAAATAACAAATATCAAACTGTTTAAATATTTGGCTGATAATTAGCCACAATTCTAATTTCATTCTGTACTTCCTTTTTTATTTTCTAAATTTTACACTATTCCTTTAAAAATGATACATTGAACCTTAGGATAATGTCCTTTTAGATTTTTTGTAAATATTATATTTTCCATTTTTTTAGGAAAAGAGTCAATCATTATGCAGGGATCAATAACTATACACGCTACCTTATCTGTTAGATAGGAATCAGTAATATCGAATAGCCTAATCAAGCTATACCAAAGTTAGGACCATCAGATACGAACTATCTTCTCATTTATAAAACACTAATAACACTACTTAGGAAAAGAGATAACGTGATCAATCATCGAACCATTAATGATCACCCACATTTCGAACTTTTCTACCACATTATTTCTCATACCCTCGACAGATCTTTTACATTCCATTATGTGATCTTATCTCTTTCCATGTACTATCAGATGAACTGATAAGTTTTTATAAAAAATCAACATATCGATCACTCTGTAAGTATTCAAGGTTACTTCTAACGATAAGATCGTAATCAGCACGATAGTTCTTTGTTTCATAATCTTTCAGAGAAATAATGAAAATTTTCAGCGCGAGATTTCTCTTTTAATTAACAAAATATTGCCCTTCAGTTGTACATTCCAGTTAAATAATATTTGACAGTAGAAACGCGAATACAAGCTCGAAAAATATTATTTCTCAAAACCATCTCATTCCTCAGAGATCCTTTCCAACCCTAGAAACAAAAATATACAGTTTCACCCCTATCTCCAGTGAAATCTCCTCAAGGAGGAAAACATTCTCGAATAAATAAACCTTCTCACAAGTCATAACCACGAACACGATCACTCCATTTCCATAGAGCTGAAACACTGACAAACGGTGTGCCCGTATAAAACAAAGTCAATTTTCCGTCCTACAAAATAGAAACTGCTATCAACCGACATCGATGATAACCGGAAAAACGGAACTCGTAAAACGGTGACGATCTCGCCTTTCTTTTGTTTTTACGACTGCTTTGTAATCGTGTTCGAGCTTTCACGAACAGCCGAACCACCATTTTCCACCCTTATTCCCAGTCGTTCTATCGTTGCTATCACCAGAGAAACGTACTTTCAATCCCCTATTTCGAAGAATGACATTAGAACATTGTATATAAATTATGACATCAACGAAAGCTTCCTTACTTCCACGAGTTCAATTGGGAAAATTATTCTGAATGTTTATGAAATTAAGCAATCGTTACAGACTCAATTTCTGATCATTTTTGCACATAAATCCTTTTATTAAACTAGTTATAAGAAAATATTAATTTAAAAAGAGAGAGAATAAGAAATTAAATATTTCATTATTTATTCTCTGAGTTTTAATTTGTTATTTTGAGGTGAAGAACACGCGTTGAGAAGTTTCTAATTTTTATTTTCAAAATTTCAAACAAACATAAAGTAATTTTTGCGTACCTTGAATCTTGGATAACTAAATAATTTATAAGAAAACATAGTTTTAATATTTTGCAACATTTTAAATGAAAAAATGTGTAATTAGAAATAAGGGTCATAATTTCTGATTATTTGATAAAAACCTGAGTGGTTGCAACCCGCGGTTTTTGGTTAGTATAAGTAAAAAATATGCATTTTTCAAGAATTTATAGAAAATAATAATGGTTCAGTGTTTATTTTTGCAAAATTTTAAAATTAACAGCTGTATTTTCAACAAAGATTTTAATAAAATTAGTTTTAAACAGCAGAAGTACAGGAAATTATTCAAAATTTAGATTCACAAGTGAAAATTACTGTAAATATTTTTCTTGCAGAAAAATATCCAGAAAAGAAAAGAGAAGAAAAACCTAGATCTTTAGGAAAGGGATTTCAATTATTATATTGATTATTATACTTATTATGTTTATGTTAAATTTACATGTAACGTTAATAAATTTCAATAAATACATAACAAAACAAATTATTTTAATAATTCTTGAATAATTGTATTTAATAAAATACAATTAATTAGAAACTGAGTAATGGAATAATTAGAATGTGCTTCAGAGTGATCAGAAATTGCTTCTTTTGTACTGTTTAATTCCAATAAAATCTCTTTGTTCGTGTATCAAAATTTTGAATTTGATCAAGAGCACAATTTATTCTCCTTAATGGAATATAAGAATTATGCTTAAGTAATTAAAAATTGAGTCCACAACGGTATCTTTGACGAATTCACAAATAACTATAATATAAAGAAAATCATTGAATGACCTATATTTGCTATATTTCAAAAATCCAACCTCCAGGAACCCAGAAGTACATAAAATTGAATCGACAGTGGAGATAGATACAAATCTCTTTGAAGATTGAACACAGTCGCGTCCACGGTCCATTCCATCGTTTGATATTCACCGGAAGAATCTTTGGCCAGCATTTTCGTTCCAACCCTCGAGGAAAGTTCGATCTGCCTTTATCCTTTGATGGAACCGTAGAAAGTCGAGGATTTCAATTTTCCTTCTCGCGTGTTGATCGGTTTCCACGATTCCGATGTCGGAAACGGGACGTAATCTTGCGTCGGACATTCGCGACGAGAGATTGATCGCTCGCCGTTATTGTAACGTAGTCTTTCACACTCTTTTTTTTTTCTCTCCAAGGCTGTGCGTAGGAGGGTGCAACGTGAAAGAAGAGGTCAAGGATTTCGTACATAATATCGGGGGATTCGCCGGAAAAAACAAGTGGCCGCGAGGCTGTGTGGGTGCACCCTTTTATTTCCTACCCTGCTTTCTGACAAGTGCCTCAACTCTTGCACACGATTGTCCTTAACTCTATATTTTTCATACGATCGAACGTACAAACTACAACTTCCGTAGGAGGAAGTAGGGTAGGTCGAGTAAATATCTCAAAACATTGAATAAATATTAACATCAATTTTGAATATATAATGAAAAATGATATTTGGATATATATCCATCAATTTCTTAGCAGTATAGATACTCAATAGAGGTGTAAATAAACAAAATAACTTTTCGATATCCTAAAGTAACTTCCTCTTACTGATTTAACTCCCTTTGTAATTAAGTGCTATGTTAATATAAATTTTGCATATTTAATGAAAAATGATATTTAGAATATATCCATCAATTTCCTAGCAGTATAGATACTCAATAGACGTGTATAATGAAGAAAATAATTGTTCAATACTTCCTTTTTAATTACGTGCTTGTTCTTTTTCTTAATTTTTAATTTGATTTTTCTCAAAGTGATACTGATCATTATTTAACAAATTTAATATTATTAACAATATAATTGCTAACCTGCTAACATTATATAACATTTCCAGTGATCAAGGAGATAAAGAATATTATTTTCTTTTTTAAATGGAACTCTGTACCATAAGCACACCAAATGAAAAATGGGTGCATTGTATTGAATCCAAGGATTAGGCCCAGGAAGTCAAAACGTTTCCTATATTTACTACAATTACGATATCGAATAATTGGTCCCAAATTTTATTTCACTTCATTTATAATTATAATTTAAATCAACAAACATTTTAGTTTTGTAAAGTTACATTTCTGTTACTATCGACTTCATGCAGTGTTATAACCGACCCGGGGTCAGGGTCGATTGTTACACTTTCCCTAGTCTCCATTTTCATTAATAACTTGGATATTACCTGTCATAGAGCGAAACTACTATGGCTTAATAATATCATATAACTATGAAAGATTTTAGTGTAAAGAGTTTTCTTATAAGTGTAACAGTTTTTGCATAATCTTGTTCTAAAGTTAAAGTTTTACTACCGTCCCCAATATACTCTACACTGTTACATTCATTCGGAGTTTCCCGATTATTTTTCTCGAATGGATTTACCGATTTCATGGATAAACTTTTTCCACCCATATGGTCGATTCATTTTTAGAATCATGTTTTCATTCAATCTTTTTGTTTCTTTCACCCCTGTTCTCTCTGTGTTTCTGTGATTTTTATTCGTTTCATATTTCCTCTGTTTTTTTTGTTTTTTTTTAAACGGTTTTCACTTTCTGATGATTGTTCTTTTGTACACCCTATCGTTTCTGAAGCGTTTATGTTCATTGGCAGCTATTACCATCTTCTTTTTACCTTAATCATTTGGAAGTGATGACAAATTAAAAAAAAGTGTTCCAAGTACCTAAATTCGTAAATTCCCAAATTCCCAAATCCTCAAATTCCTAAATTTGTAAGTTCTCAAGTTCCTAAATTCTTAAATTCCCACATTTCCAATTTCTCAATATCCTAAATTCTTAAATTCCCACATTTCCAATTTCTCAATATCCTAAATTTCCCAATCTCCGAATTCCCAGATTCTCAAATTTCTAAATTCCTAAATTCCTAAATTTGTAAGTTTCCAAGTTCCCAAATTCCTAAGTTCCTAAATTCTTAAATTCCCGAACTCCCAAATTTTCAAGTTTTCAATTTCCCAAATTCCCAAACCCCTAAATTCCTAAATTTCTAAGTTCCCAAGTTCCTAAATTCTTAAATTCCCACATTTCCAATTTTTCAAATTCCCAAATTTCCAAATCTCCGAATTCCCAGACCCTCGAATTTCTAAATTCCTAAATTCCTAAATTTGTAAGTGATGATAAATTAAAAGAAAAAAGGACAAAAAGAATACTGTAAAATACATTCTGATCATTCCATTACCCAGTTTCTAATAAAATGTATTTTCGGGGAGTTTATTTATTTTCTTTTTCTTTCTTTTTGAAATAATTGGAGACCCGAGTGGATAAAGGTGTACGAACCATTTCTTCCATGACGGATGGACAAGCATCCACGAGATTGTGCTCTTTTCGCCAGCTTCTTAGCTATCCAACGAGTCTCGAAGAGGCTTTCGCTAGTGTGCATCGTTCGACAGCTGGATTTCGAGCAAGCTCATCCGAGTGTTTTCAAGCACCGGGATGCACTCGAGAGTCGGCGATCTTTGGCCGTGAACGGGAATGACAAATACCGTGCTGGATAGCTCGATTCAGTCAAGGACGGTCGAGTTTTCTGCTAAAGTCGCGGAAAGCTTTCAACACGAGAACCGACCGTGTATACACTCGCTAACGCGAAGCCTTTTCACCTACGAGATTATGGAACATCGATATTTTCGGCCCGTGACCCAGTTACGTTGCAACGAGGGGAAAAAAAAGAGATCAACCCGCGACGAGTTAATACGATTGCAATTGAATGGTATTGTAAGCTTCTCGATTGCTGCCAACAATCGGATGTTACTTTTTTCTGCTTCATGCTTTTCCGTTTGTTAAATCTGCTTCTATTTAATTGCTTACTTTCTTTAAGGCTTATTTTTTTTCTTTCTTTAGTAATTGAAGATGCGAGTGAATAAAGGGGTATGGAACATTTTTTTGAAAATTTACTTTTTGGTATACAGTAGATTTTTGTTATACTGCCGGAAATTCCTAGATTTTCAGATTCACAAATTTCCAAGTTTTCAATTCCCCAAATTATCAAATCCTCAAATTCCTAAATTTGTAAGTTTTCAAGTTCGCAAATCCCTAAGTTCCTAAATTCTTAAATTTCCAAATTTTCAAGTTTTCAACTTCCCAAATTCCCAAATCCTCAAATTGCTAAATTTGTAAATTTCCAAGTTCCTAAATTCTTAAATTCCCAAATTCCCAAATCCCCAAATTCCTAAGTTTTCGAATTTCCGAATTCCCAAATCCTGAAATTTCTAAATTGCTAAATTCCTAAATTTGTAAATTCCCAAATTTCCACATTTTTAAATTCCAAATTCCTCGAATTCTCGAATTCCCAAATATCTAAATTTTTTCTGCAATTTCAGCATAATTTCTTTATCAAAATTCCACCCCCGTTAGAGTGATTTCGTTCTAGTGTGCGCTTGGAAATGCGATTGCAAACAAGGTGAACGTTTGCTGTCGACATCGAATTGCAATATGGCCAGGGTACAATAGCATTTTTCGTCGCGATATTACGTATGTGTATACACGTGTACGGGCCCGGATTCGAAACACGAAACGCATATTCCCGGCTTTCTCTTATCGAAAAAGCATCGATATGAATTTCGGTCGCGTATCGGCAATGCTGGAATTCTGCTTCCCAGCACGTGATCCAACTTAAACATATCGACGCGAATGACAACACGAGACGCTTTTATACACGATTTAAAACAGACACGTGCTTTTTGTTTCCATTGTTCCCGATCGAGCGTACGGTGTTTCGATGGTTAAAAAGCGTTTGACTTTTTCATCGGTGAAAATTTCCAGGTAAATAGAACGAGAAAACAATGGAAATCGTCGAGTACCCCTTAAATATTAGCTCGGTTTTTCCTCCAAATTAATTGTTTCCTTGTTTTTGCATGGTAATCTGCTTTTTACTCTCAGGTTTAATTACACTTTATTTTCAGGCTTCCCTAAAGTGGGAAGGTCTACTTAGAGCCCTTAATCTTCTTCGTTATAGCTGGTCCTACAAACAGGACCATTTCATTTACAAGATTTTACTTTCATTAGATTATTATCAGAGTGAATTTTCAAGTTACATCTACATATATTTTGTAAAAATGTCAAAACAACGAATCATGGAGAAAGCAACAATTTTAATTTAATTTTGTATTTCATACCATTTTCATTTTCAAAATCCTACACTATAATTTTGAGTATTTTTAAATCGTTCATATTTTCTGTAATTCAAAATATAAAGTTACAATGTTTCATTTTTCTTAGTTCTAATTATAATAGTTCTAATTGTAATAAAAGAAAGAAAGTTAATATTATTTTTTTAATTCGTTTGTATTATAGTTATAAAATACCATAACAAAAGTTACAGTTTTAATCATATCAGGTGTTGAAATGTAGTAAATGGTTTCTAATTATATTAAAAACCTTCGAAATCTAGAATCTATTAATTTTTCTAATGACTTTCTTCTTTAATTTTGAAAAATTTTTAATATCAAAAATATTTTTCTATTATATTTAAACGCAATATAAAAATTTTGCAATGTGATGCAAAGAAGAATTACTTAAATTATAAAAGAAAACAAGTATTCTCGGTGTTAAATTTTGTGTTTTGAAAAATTTCCTTTGAAAGTGACGAGAATCCATGATCAGATGGGCGCCAAAACGTCTACTAATGTCAAGTTCAATCGTTAAAAACGCGTTTGCCAAAACGGTCAGCCAAACTGTAAAAATTCGACTGTTGGCCTTAACCTTGCACGAGAACCGTCGTTATCCCAACGATCCTTTCACGAAACACAAATCGTCGAATTTATCGTTATTACTTTCGAAGCTCGAGAACCACCCCTTGTTCCCTGTTCTTTTCGCTCGACACTGGTCTTGGTTAACCAACGATCCCATCGATGGAAGTTGTTTCTAATTTTAGTAGTTGGATAATTACGAGCAGCCTGGTTCCTTTGCTCAACAAATTCGGCTAATTAAGGGGAATATTTACCGCAATTAAGGAGTATCACAGAACCGCATGTACGCTAAATATAAGCAAACGTACAATATCGTATGCATTAATCATTGCACAACGAATGCAAATATGAAATGTGCAAAATATTCAAAAGTGAATACATTGTTCATCCGAGAGAAGAGATAAAATTTGTGTACTTTTGAGTTCGTTACAAAAATCCACTGAAAATTGTGCCTAATTTTATAAAAAAAAATTAAACATAGCAAAAATACATTTTAAGCAGGTATATTTAAAAAGACCCAGTCTCTTTGAGATAAAGAAAAATGGATTAATTTCTTTAGTTGGAAGAACAAATGTATATCAATGTATTACTAAAATTTTTATAAAATGTTGTAAGAAAATAATTTCTACTTAAAGTTATTTTAAAGCTTATGAAAAGCATTACATTTTGTCTAATTAGCAAGTTTCTATTTGTTTATTAGATATTTTTTAAGTATTAGGAATACAAATGTTCCTGTTAATTTGTTCAGTAAATGTATCAATCATTTTTCCCAGTATTTTGGAATTATTTTATAACTGAACCTGATTGTTACTAGAAATTTTATTTTGTAACATATAAAATTTGAAGACGATTAATATTTTTAATTCAAGAGATACATCTGTAATTTTCTCTTTAGATTTACATTTTTAGAACCTTAAACTATATCATCCTTTAAAGACTCAATAGATAATTTATTATATCAAAAAATGGTTACTCTATGCCTACTAACAAAAAAGAAAAAGTTAATTAAAATTTTAATAAATCGTGAAATGCTTCTCCTGAAAAAAGGCATTTAATGTAGTGTAACAATTTTCCACACAATTTAGCGTTGTAATGACGCTTTGACTAACAGTCGAAATGACCCTAAAACAAGACGTAAGTTTTCCTAGAATTAAATACGGAAAATTTTTACGAGGAAACGGTTCTTGAACAGCTGAAGAGAAAGAAGAAACAGGGAAGAGGTTCTCACCGTCAGTAGATTACACGAACCATAAATCAGACAATACCAGATAATAATTCCCACCGTAAAACGACAAAT